>NW_015150489.1:96708-109851 GCF_000732505.1 Cyprinodon variegatus
CGTGCATCAGACCAGCATCAATTGCTGGTGGTGAGGGATTGTATTGAGTCAATGAGTCGATGCAATCAACTGGTTTTCCTTAGATAGAAAACTTTGTATCAATTTGACTGTATGATCTGGTTGAACTGTGAAGTGCCTTGAGATGACATGTGTTGTGAATTTGGCGCTATATAAATAAACTGAATTGAATTGAATTGAATGTATTCAGCATAGGTCTTATCCTTGTTCTGAACCATGAGATGATAAGGGATTGATCTTTTTATTCTACTGTATTGTATGCTCCAAGTCTGGGTTGTTAAAGAAATTACCACTTAATAATGATAAAACTAAATATATGGTATTTGGAAACAAAAAAGAAAATAACACTGACATAAATGTAAAGATTTGTGACGTTGAAATTGAATGAGTTTATGAGACAACATTTTTGGGAGTGATAATTGATTATAAACTAAGCTGGAAATAGTATATACAATAAATAAGATGAAAATGTAATACTCTGTGATGCACAGTTCTATTTACATGGCAGGCTAATGAAGAAATCAAGATTAACTAATTTCCCTCAGAATTTTTTTTTTTATCCGTTGGACTGAATTATATTGGATTGGGGCCTAATTTATGAGATTCTCATGTTTTAGATAAGTTCTAAAAAAAAAATAAATAAATAAAAAAAATATATAGCTGAAGGCAAATGGTTTTCATTCCTCAATATGGGTCTTATCATTGCTGCAAATTATTTTATACCAAGTTGACAGTCTTTTACTTTTTACATTTTTTTTAGATAACTTTTTTATCTTTTTCCTTCTTTCTATGTTTTTTAATTATTATTACTGTTGGTCCTTAAGCTCCCTGTCACATTTCTTTTTTTGATCATCTTTATTTTTTTTTATGTTATCATATATTTATTTTTGCTCAAATGAATTTCCACATTGTCACAGACTAAGTACATAATGCTGAAAATTGAAAAAAATGTAGCTGTTTTTTTTAGGTGTAGTGTCTAAGAACATCCTAATTTTCGTTGATTTTATCTCTGAAAATCGGCAAGAAAGACTTTTTGGATTTGCCCATTATTATTTCTGATTTACATATAAAAGATGCAGTTCACCGTCTCACCTACAAAAAAAAAAAAAACTCACAGTGGTCATATTAACGCTAATAAAGATTAAAATACAGCAGTGCATACTTGCTTGGTTTTCCTTCAGTCTCTACATGATTGTCTGCACATGCCACAGTGCCTGTATGTGTATGTTTGTAGTATAGGTTTAGGTCAACATATGTAGGGGTAAATGAATGTGACTGTGTTTATCTGATTGCTGTGTGTAGGCTACAGGAAGCTTAGGAGGCTCAGGGTCTTTTAAGATGAGGAAGAGGAGGATAAAGGAAGTGGACTTTATAACCATCTCTATGCTCTGTGACTGCAGGGCACGAAGTGTCAGTATAGCCAGAACAACAAAACACAGCAACACACGAAGAACTGCAAACAGTGACACATTTGAAACATGTAGAAATGGTTTGGAGCAATAGGAAGATCCACTGAGGGAACACTATTTGAATTTCTTTTATGATTTTCTTATTTTTTTGTGCCATCTGCTCCATAAAATCCTTAAAAATGTAAACTTTTTTTGATTTTTACAGACTAATGGCATTAGATTATCTAAAAAAGTTGATAAAAAGAATAGAAAGCTTATACCTTGTTTGTCCTTATTGGTATATTTCCTCCGTTCTCTCAGTTTTCTTCTCTGGGAGAGAGGGGTTAAAAACAAACAAGCAAAAAATCTGCTTCCTTCTTATGTAGATGATACTAATATATATTGGTTTCATGTAGGGGAGAAATAGTGCTGCTTTACTTTATGCTTTATCGCCTGAGAAAATGTTGGCCTTGGACATGTTTTCTGACATCAGACTGAAAGCATTTAAATACATAAGAATAGTATATATGTCAGGTCTAAGCACCTAAAACATCATACATACATACAGGGAAAGAAAGAAAGCACAGAGACAATTAATTTAGTTATTCGCGAGGAGAATAGGAAGGAGACTGCAGAGTTTACAAATCTCCAACCCACTCTGCAGTCTTCAGCTTTCTCCTTGCTATTTATTGAAGAAAAGGGGATGTCCCTAATTACATCAGCTGAGGTTTAACTAAAGGGAAAAGGGGAAACAAAAGGATCTTACTTTAAACCTCAGCACATATGTTAAAACAAAGCATGTGGTTGTTTTGCAATTGAATTGTTCCAAGAACACATGTTTAGAAGAAACATGTGATAGAGGCTTTTCAGGTCTCTTTTACAACCCAGCATGTGATAGAGGATGTTCAGGCTTCTTTCACAACCGGTCCGTTGCATGACCTTTATCTGGAACAATCTTAAGCAAGAGTTAATAAAAGATGAATCACACATTATACATCATAATAGTTCATTAGAACACAACCCATGAAACACAAACGGAGTATAAATAAAATATTTCTAACAATATAAAAGTATTTTATGTAGTTTTTTATGGTTTCAATTAAATTTATTAGCTGTGCTTTTGAAACTGCTAGATATCTAGACCTTAATATAACGTTAATTGAACTGTTCTCTAAACAACGAAACTTTGATTCTGAAGCAGAAGTAGAAATCTTGCTTCTATTTTTGCAAGTACTGCAATTTTAATTTTTTTCCCCCCAATCTGTCTGTGAAAAATAAAGTCATGACTGCGTTTTGCACTAAGTTGTTTTACTGCACAGCATTGCTTTCTTTATCACATCCTGAGACATGCATATGAGTCACTTATGTGTCTTTAAGAAGCCTTCAGATTGACAATCCTGTTTCCTCAAAATTTCACCGCATTAAAGGAGCCATGACACAGCTGCACATAAAAAAAACAAAATTAAAGCTTTTTAAAGAGCTGTGTTGAATTTGACTATGGTAGTGGCACAAGGTTATGAAGAAGTCTAAAAGACTCTGTTCTGTGTGTTCTGACTATTTTTAAAAAGAGCTGTTTGTTTTACTAATATTATCATACAAGTTATAAGTTATATAAGTTAAGTTAAAAGTTGTAAACAGTCCAATTATACCACTGATTTAAGTGTAAATCTTTTCCAGATAAAATAGTTATTTGGATTTATTTGTTATTATGTGTGGTTAATTGAAGGAGCAGGAAAGACTCGTTTAGGCCGACAACTGAAGAAGTCATCAACAAGAATGTCAAAACTTATTCATTTCAGTGAGAAGTGATGAAAACTCAGATGTTTTTCTTTCCTTTTTCCCTGTCAGATTTGGTATCTAAAAGCTTGGTTGCTTTCCTGGTCATCCAAACTAAACTAAACTTTTCTACGACATAAAAACATTGCACCCCTTTGCCACCAAATAAAACCCAAATGTTAGAATTTCACCAACTAGATTAGCAGTGTTGTGTGTTCCTGTGACCAAAAAAGCTGAAAACGTCCTTTAAATGTAATTCTATCATCTTAATATCTTGTCGATCCAAGAAATCAAATACTCTCAATGCAGTTTCAGGACCTGCTTGTCCGTGCCTTATTCTGGTTATTCCCTAGGGTCTATTTAAAATACACTGTAATGTTATATTTTCTGTCAATAAACTGACAAAAAAAATATTTTTATGACTCGTGCAACGAAACCTCACCTGAAAAGAAAGGACTGTGCTGTCAGCGCATAAGGAAGCTAAACTATACAATATAGTGTAGTTGTGATAAAACCTCTTGTTAGTTGTATAGTTAAAAATAGGCTGATAGGAAAGTTGTATAACATACATGAAAAATAGAAAAACTGCTTTTATAAGGATTTTTATGTACAGAAGGGCTTTGTAAAGCAGAATTGCTTCGTTTTAAGTGTATTTGTGCTAAAATAATTTACCTGATTTTCTTTATACTAAAAAAACAGATTTGGGACAACAGCAAATATGAGAAAATGTTTAATTTTTTTTTATATTCTCTTGTTTTATCCAGAGCCCCAGGGTCAGAGTTTTAAAGCCACAGTTTTGTAATAAGAAGAAAAAGACAAAAATAACAGTGAGTCATTTTCTATATGTGTTTCGTAGCAAATAAAGGCTCAAATATTTATTTTTTTTGTGATTTAACAAAAACATTTTCCAAATTTTGGAAAGTTGCTGTAATTTCTGTGACAGTGGCACATTTCTTTTCCAACAGCTGGAACCTCAGGCTGACATTCATTCACATTAGTTTCAGAGAGAAAAAACACCTCAGGCTTGTTATTTTTATATAACATAACTGAATTTTAAAGCGAAACCACAAAACCTTTGATACTTAATTTGAACTCAATTATTTTTTAAGTCAATATACGGCACTTGGTGAGATCTCCTTAAAGACTCGCCTTAGTGACTTGAGATGGTCAGATCGATTACAGAACGAGTCATGACCCAGATCGCTGTTTGCCAAGAAAGAGGTGCATTTGGAGGCAACTATAGGAAAAATTAACTTCTACAGATTAGATGGATAACATGTCTGCAATTATCACACAAGATGCAGAAATAAAAACATTTTGAATCTTTTATTTAGTCTTTTAATTTATGAGAGGTTTATTTTGCATTTTTTTCTTTTGCAAGTCTAGTTGCTGAGATAAGAGGTCCCAAAGGAAATCCAGACATACTTCTCTCTTTATTGCATCTTCACATACAGGGATAGGGTCAGAAGGGATATGTGGTCCTTCCGGTGTCCAGGGACCTGGAGAAGATACTTGAAGCAACTGAGTTACCCAGAGATCTTTCTCTATAATACAGCTGCTCCTCTGGCTCCAGGGTATCTGCAGACTGACACTGAAAAAGACACAAGAAGCCAGTATGGAGCATTTTCTAGTTTTTGGGAGTTATTTTTGTTTTATTTTTTTACATTTTGATCCCAGATTACTGCTTTTAAAGATTGCAATATTATGTTGTGTATTTGTAATTTTATATACCGTTAGAAACTTCAGTAACAGAGAAAAAAATATGTATATATATTTCAATTAGCTTCTCCCAGGTGGAAAGACCAGTTTTGTCTTTGATTAAATCACATTTTTAAAGATCTTTTTTTTCTTATATTCTTTTTTTTTTTTTAAAGCCTTTTTGTCTCAGAAACGGCTTCTGGATTTTTACTTCGTTTTATTTAATAAATATTAACTTGTTTATTTAAAACTAATGATTTAAGGGAAGGAATAGATACACTGCATCCAGTGTTATTTTATTATTCCAGTCTTACACTTAATAAAAATGTTTAGAAAAAAAAGTCAGCTGATTTTCTGTTGAAATTATGTCTAAAAGGTCCCTTTCAACATTATGCCCGTCATATCTTTTTCTTAAATCATAATTTGCTATATAGATAAAACAACATCAGTTGTTTTGCAGGACTTTTTAAAAAATCCCTTTTTTGTTTTGGCCTTCTGAGGTTTTACTGCAGTTTCCTTAAGTAATTTGACAGTTCAACCACATCCAGTTTGGTTTCTGGCTTGTGTCTTGGCCAGGAGCGCCAGCAGAGCTTTTTATGGAGACTTCTTCTACCCCCCTGCTACACCTCCTGTGTGTGCGGTTTAATCTCCGAGGGCCTCCAAATCACATGGCTTTTATCCCAGAGGGAACGAAGAGACTTGAACGCAAATAAAAAGCAGAAGAAGTGAAATAAAGACAAAAAAAAAGAGTCAACAGATGTATGAAGACAGGCTGAAAACATTCATAAAATGACCACAGGACACACAGGCTAGAAAAAGGAGGAAAAGACATCATTCCTCCCCCGCAGATCATCCTGTCTTTCTCCTCATGAGAAGAGGACATAAACATCGGACAGGCACAGAGCCTGACCCAAAGAAGAAGAAACGTTTCATTTAGTAATTTGTCCCTGTGTCTCTGACGTCCAGAAACCTAACCTAACCCTGTGCTTTACAATTCAGAGCTGGAACAAAGACATACATCTCTTTGTAAGTGTTTTAAGGTCCTAGCTGAAAGCCTGCTTTGATAAAGGGCAGGTTTCTGTTTGGATGCAAACAAAACAGACTAGGATTTCATTAAGTCCTTTGTAACACGTCTGAAACTTGACTTGAAAATCCATCAGCATCATTTGTGGAAACAGTCAATGCTGCACAGAGAATATCAATGGAAAAATTAGGTCAAAATGCTACAAATCAGCCCTTTTATGAAAGATGCGGGAATCAGTCATTAACAAGTTGGTTTAGACCTAAAACTTAATGCAAACAGAAATTCCATAAAAATAAACATCATTAAAATCATTTTTAAATATATATACCCTAAATCTGCTACTAATAGAAATACAACAGGATAAATAAATTATGACATAAGAAGGATTTTTGTTTTTGTAGTTTACATATAAAGGTATATAAAGTTTTGGAAGAGCAGCAAACTATTATAGAATGTTTTTAGATGACAATCAAGCTTGATTATGTTTCGTTTCTATATATTGCTCTTTAGAAATGTTACAGTAGCAATTTTTAAAATGAAATGTAAACACAAAGCAAACAAAAAATCTCAAACTATTGCTTAATTATGTATAATTAATATAAACTTCAAAAGGTAGCTTAAGAAAACTTAAAACATTCCCTTCTCTACAGACTAGTTTCTCAGATTTCAGTGATTGACTTCTTCACTTTTGATGCTTCTCTGTTTCATAAGTTAAAAGAATTTTCATTTATAATTATCAAACATTTAATTTTCTCTCTTTCTATATTTGTTTATTGTTATTTATTCTCAACACGTTGTCCACACTCTTATAGAGACGCAGTTGAAGAACTGATGTTGCTTTGAGTGACCTAGAACTGACAAAAAAAACCATGGAAGACAAAAAATGGGTGAGGAAGAGTACAGCAGGAAATCATTATATAAGTTCTAAGTCAGGGCCTTTTAGAAAACCACCATGCCATAAACCCACCATGACGTCTGGCTTACAATTAACATTATTTACTTTTTTTGTTTATTAATGCTTCCTCTGATAGTTCCTCCCATCTTCTTCTGTAATTGCTTCAGAAATACAGAAACCAATGCAAACCCCACTGGCTGGGAGGAACAGCTTGGTTTAAAAGTTGAAACGAAGGGTTCAAGGTTAGAAGCAGGGATAGAAGAAAGGGGCTTTGCAAATGTAATTATTTTTTATGGAACAAACACGCAGCATTGATGTGGGTTTGTTAAATGCAGTTTGAAATGCTTTGTGTCGCTGGAAGGAAAAACTGAGGAAGTTCTAGACAAAGTGAGCGTATCCAGCGTTGATGTCAACGAATGTAACATTTAGTAAAGCAGACTGGGAAAAAAACCTAATAAAAACATTTGCATGAAAAAAAAAATGTTTTGTGCTTGTTAAAATGAGTGTTTTTAAAACATTTGGCTTCTGATTCACTAAATGACCCGTTGCAACTCAGACTGGGACAGGCTGAAGCACACGCACCCACTGTTTTCAGTTCTCAGTATTGGTAAATATATACTATTCAGCTTGATTTCTGGAAATCCTCTGAATTCCCACAACTTGGTCCAGATTCCAAGTAAAAGAAAAATGCAAAACAGGAAAAAGAAAACATAAAAGTAAAAAAAATGTCTATCATGCAGGCAAACAAACTAAACTTTGTTTAAAAAAAAAATGTAAAAAGAAAAATGTTGCAGGGGAGTAAGGTCAAGACATCTGGCTGAAATCTGGGGATGTTTTCATTTGTTTTAAAAGTCTTTTGCATACATACTTTTTTGTTGGTTTGGAATATTTCATATTAGATTATTTTAAGACCTTATTGAATCCCCTTATAGTTTTAAAAGCGAAACTCTACATGTGAAATAACGGTAATATCCGTCTCACTTTAACTGTCAGGAGACAACAAACTATATCTCGAAAGTTTAAAAATGGCGAAATTACTTCAAAGTACTGAAACTATTCAGCTGATGTGACTCAACTCATTTGACATGCCAGAATTTATTCCTTGCCACCATTCGTTTCCAATAATGCAAAATATATATTTGTTTTCTGTAGTTTGTATTCCTCATTTGTACACCTGCAATTTCTTTGTATTGTTAAAATAGGTATCAAATTCCCATAGGTCCAAATATGATGTTGTAAGTAATCCCTATACTTGTTTATGACTTAAACAATTATTTCTTTTATTTACCATCAATGGGTGTGTGTCGCTTTGTTAAGCTGCGACAGACTGATAAACTTTCCGGCGTGTACCCCGCCCTTAGCCTGCCAGAGATAGGCAACGTCCCCATCACAAACCTTACAGAATAAGCGAAGAAAATGAATTTAATATAATAACATTGGAGAGTAATTTATTTAAAACTTTCACTGAAGCAGAGCTATGAACATGAATTGAGCTTTAATATTAAGCAAGAAGGTTACTCTTAAACTTGTAGATGTAAGTATTACAATAACATCGTAAAAACATGTCAGAAGGAAATTACTAACATATTGAAACAATAAACTGAGCAACTCTGCCAAACACGTATTTCTTTTCTCTATTTCATAATATTTTAGGTGCCTCAGCAAAAACCTCTGCAGCTCCTCCCTGTTGAGCAAAGGTTACATCTGAAAGGATCCAGCAGCTTGTTTTCAACTGTCAGGGAGGCAGGATTGCTCAATGACATGTTGTATCCCATCTGAATTGTAACATCCTCCCCAATGGGTAAATAAAACCTCAAAGCCCATGTGTGTAGGGGTGCGTCTGTGTATTTAGGTTTAAAAGGAGATATCTGATACCTCCTCCTCAAAAAAGAGCCTCTGCTGATGAACATGTGCAACTCCCAAAAAATCAGATTAAAAAAACAACTTGAACATGATCACAAATGCAAGTGATGGCATTTATTCACACATGTCAGGGTGTGTGTGTTAGTGCACATGTGCATGCACAGCAGATAGCCTCTGTTTATTTAGTTTGAGGTGACAGCAGGAAGGAAGGCAGGTTAACGAGCTGCCGGCTCCAGGCACCCAGGCACATGGTGATTACGCAACCCCACTCAACTCCTTTTTCACACAAACACACTCATGCAGATAATGCATCCACCTGGGTGAGGAAACAGACCAACTCAACGGTTTGCAGACCCTTTTAAAGGGTTCCTAAATTTGTTCCATGGGGCTTTTATCTAACTTTAGAAAACAAAACGAGTTGACATGCTGCAAGTGGACATAAAAGCTTCCCAAATGTGATGAAAAATATATTCTGTCTGCATAGTAACACATCATGCAGCTGTAAAATGGGTTCTGATTCCCAACCTCAGAACCTTTGCCAATGTTGAAACACCTTTTGTTTCTATTTTTTCTCTTTTCATGCAAAGTTTAGGGAGATTTTTTTTTTTTTTGGATTAAGTATTTTTTCATTGTGAATACCCATGCAACAATACTGACAGCTTATTGAACACTTTTCAACCATTTACTCAGTCAGTGAATGGTTCAGGAGAAATACATTTATCGAACATGAAAGAAAAACAATTTTTATATTCAAGGGTCACAATTATCTAGCTAAAATAGTTCTCTACTTATATGATGTGTTTTCAAATCATCGGACACCAAACCACTTTCCACTACATGCACCAATTCATACAAACCTACACACACCGAAGGTGGCACGCTACATTGTAGCAAAAAGTGCCATGAGGCACATTGACAGCAGCAAGGCAGCCCTACACAAGCTCCACCAAGACTAACCACTAACTGGTGCATTTCTCATTTATAAACTCATTCATGGTTCAAACTTAAGATATAAAAAAAGGCATTTTAAGTTGGGAATTTTTACTTGGAAAGAAGGTTCCTAACCAACCATAACCGTAAATAAAAATACACTGAAGCCCAAATTATCAAAACCTCTGGCATAGTTGATGTGAAATTACTTTCATTAATCCAAGTCATTTGTTTCTGATAAGAATTAAAATATAACTCTATCACAATTTTAAAGGAGTATCATTTGACAATCATTAAAAAAGGCTATTACATCATTTCCATTAACCATCAAATTGCCCAGATAGTAATTCTGTATGTATTGAAATTCTTATATTTCACAAAAGTGTAATGGAAACACTTTTTTCACATCCCATAAGTCATGTTATCTGTAAACTTGATCTCACTGCCTTGTAAAATAATAAATAATAATACATCAATAAATAATAAAGAGGACCTGAAGTAGTGAAGAAGTTTGAAAAACAAAAATTTGTATTTCAAATTTTGGCAGATAATCTATACCTAGCTATTGACATGTCAAAAAATGTGAACAATTTAAAATGTCACATACTCTTCTTAGCGTCAGTTAAAAAATCTGTATTTGAATCCCAGAAACCAAATCCTTTGTGTATTTGCTAACCCCATTAATTATGTTTCTACTGGTGATTTTATGATTTATTTACGCCTCATGGACTTGATTTTTCAAGTCTCTAGAGTTGCAGAAGCTCCTTTCAATCAACCTAATCCCTAAAAGTCCTTACTGTAATAAATTCTATTTAAGACCCCATTAATTAATTTTTCAAGGTCCTGCTGAGACATTAATCCTTCAACCCTGTAGATGTTCCTTACGTAAAAGAAGGCCAACTTTTTATTGTCTTTATGTGTCTCTGAAGGTTCGGTTCTGAGTTCATCACTACAACCGGATTTTAAGCCTGATTGGTTTCTTTCCATCTGTACTAACTTAAGCTCTGTGTTAACTTTTAAATTCCCTTCCAAAAAGTATTGCTTCATTTATGTATTTAATCAGCTGAAGTAAAAAAATTCTGGCACATGCCAGCAGTTGATTTCCTCAACTCATTTACCCAGCGCTTGGACGGGTATATAGTCCCCTGCTGACACTGTAATGTACAGCGGTGTGTCGTCTGCATAGTTGTGATAACCTTTGTTGTTGTTAATTAAAGAAGGAATGAAACAGTAGACAAAACTAATTTAATTCACATGATTGTGTCTTACTATTATCAATAATTATATTACTAACGTGAAAAAAATAAACATAAAAGGAAAAATGAAGCTTTGTTTCACAATTTTTTGGTAAGGGCACCGCCATGTTGCTGTACTCCAAACGGTGACGTCACAGGATTGGTCAACTGGCTTTGCTTGAGCTAGCAATTGGACATATTGGCTATACCAGCAATACTTCACATAAAACACTTAAAACATATGACGATGATGGAAGACGAAGCAGAAAGGACACTCAAGTGTCTAGATAACACTGCAGTCCATCACTAAAGCTACTAAAGCAAACTACATGTCCGAACATTGGTAAAGCACATACACAGCAGATAGACTCCATAATCGTGGGCATCGGTGAGCAGCAGCCGCAACAGGTGGCGCTACCACCCTCTTAAGCTGAGGAGGACATTTAGCAGGAGTTTGAGTCGGTGATTCGCAATGATCGCATCTAAGCCACGATTGGAGCCAGACTGGCCAAAATAAATGTTCTGCACACCACAAAGCAGGTGCAGGAGCAGCTGAAGAAAATGAAGCAGGACTACAAGAAGTTGAAGGACCACAGCAATCATGGCGAATCAGAGTGCCGGACAAACCACTGGTATGACCAGCTGCATGCAATCCTGCGACACAGGCCTGACAGTGGTCTGTTCTTATATGTTCTTATTATAACTTGCAGCAGGAGGAGGGGAAGTTTCTACCGAAAAAAACGTGTTTGTGCACCCACAGTGTGTTATGCTGTGTTCATGATCGCAACCCAACATGTGGTGTTGTTTACGCTTTTTGGCAACTACCTCACTATTTGATTTGCATGTTGGTTTGTAGTTTTTTTGACCAATATGCAGAATCAGACAAAGAACCGGTGAATTTTAACATTTTATGTACAAAAGCAACAACTATTTGGAAGGGTAGAACTGCGGGAAGTCAGCTGAACTTTCTGCTTACCTGACGGGAGAAAGCTGACTGATCAGGAAGGAGATGGTTGATGACAACTGCTAACAGATTGATTTCTTTACTTGAGAGATAACAGGGAGGTAGCATGGATCTGACAGGGTTTCACTCAGCGAGCTTTGCAGACTGTACCACAGAGGTCCAGGAGAAGGGGATTGAGATCCGAGAGTTAGTACTTGGAAGAGGCGCTGTGCTGGAGAGGTAGTAGACAGGTGATGAAGACAGAGAACTGCTTCACACAGGTAAGACCTTCTCCAAGATCAGAGACAAACTGAGGTTCACTGGTTGTCAGCAGGGGTAATCATCTGACCAAGAGAGATGATCCTTAGTCTGCTTATATACATGCTAGTCATTTTCAGTGAGAAATATTCTCTGGTATGAAGCAACACTGGTCAGCCCAGCCACCAGCAAATATCCTCTCTGTGACAGAAAGCTCATTCACACCAGAAAAACAGCAAAACCCCAGAGACACTAACATGCGCCTTTTTAAAGTAATGGAAAAGGAACATGACAAATTAGTCAGAAATATAACAAATACATACAAAGCCTGGGGCTTTAAGGGCCAGAGCATTTCAGTGGAAAACAGGCTATTTATTATTGTGGTTTTAACTTAAGATGACATTCCTAGATCCACTTTCCATCTTGTTTTAAATTTACAGTTATTGAGGGTAATTGACATTACTTTTTATACACACACATACTCTGCACACTGGCTTTGAAGGTTTGACACTTCATAGTCAAAGGTTCCAATTAATANACACATACTCTGCACACTGGCTTTGAAGGTTTGACACTTCATAGTCAAAGGTTCCAATTAATACAATTTCGTGAAACAATTTTCCACACTTCCCTATCGTGTCATTGGACAGGAGCAAAAATGTGCCTGCTTAGAAATTAAGTGTTAAGCAGTTGGACATGTGTACCTAATAAAGTGGCCGGTGAGTGTATGTGGGAGCCCTAAATACCACAGAAAACACATACTCTGCACACTGGCTTTGAAGGTTTGACACTTCATAGTCAAAGGTTCCAATTAATACAATTTCGTGAAACAATTTTCCACACTTCCCTATCGTGTCATTGGACAGGAGCAAAAATGTGCCTGCTTAGAAATTAAGTGTTAAGCAGTTGGACATGTGTACCTAATAAAGTGGCCGGTGAGTGTATGTGGGAGCCCTAAATACCACAGAAAACCTTCAAAGTGCTCGAAAAACAACTTTTAATGACCTTTTAATGAAGACTAGCCAAAAAAATTCAGTTTTAACCAGCATTCAATAACTGACATTACTCCCCACACCTAATGTCACAGATGGAGTCTTCCTAGTTAACAGCGAGAA
>NW_015150489.1:110755-141247 GCF_000732505.1 Cyprinodon variegatus
CGTGAACCGAACCGAACCGTGGATTTTGTGAACCGTTCCACCCCTTATATATATATATATATATATATATATATATATATATATATATATATACACACAAAAGGAAAGAGAAGTGACAGCCGCTTTAAATATTCCTTTTAATTATTCCTTCAATAGAACTGATTATTTACAAACTAGATTAATTTTCACAAAAAGTATGAAAAACAGGACAGATTCACAGTAACCCTCCTAATAATAGTTGGAAGCATCACTTTCATTCATGTCTTCAATTTATATGTATGAGGCTTCATGAATCATTGGGAATGTGCTGCTTGTCTGCAATGTATTTACTATTTGGAAGTAAAAATCCTTAATTAAACCTTAAACTCATATTTAATCTATGGTGCCACTTTATCTATAAAACCCTAAACTCATTAGGATTGTGAAGTCTGCATTGCAACATTTCCACATGAACACACTCCCAGCTAACTTAGATATCTACCATGTGCATCCACAGTTGTTAGTGTTGGTGTCTGTGATGTGTTGAAACAATGAAATCAAAAGATAAAACAGGACAATAATAATAAAAAAGTCAGAATGAAAACGAGAGTTTTAGACTTGTTTTCGAATTGATGTGTATGTATGTGTTCTCCTGCCCATGATGGTCATTTAAAGTTAAAACAACTCCTCATGTCATCTATTAACACATTCTCACCATTGACCCCAAGCTAAGCTGAATCTCTGTAATAGAGGCCAGACTTCTAGATTGCACGCGTATTAGTGTACATTTTCACATGCTCAGACTCAGCTGTGTGTATTTATACAAGCTTTATGTGGCAGACATTGTGGGACAGGTCAGATGGAGAGAGTAACACAGAGCTTTTCAAGAGAAAAAAAAAGAAATCATAAAATCCGACCCCAGAAAGTGGAGGAAGTTTACGCAGCCGACTTTCCAGAACTCTGGGCTGCTCTATTTATAAAGACAGCAAACCTTCACTAGATATGTTTGTGTACTCCAGAGTATGTTTTCATGTGCTGTTTGTGAGAGCACTTTTCAGCTGCTGTGTGTTGCCACACAGTGCATGTGCGCGTTAAAATTAATAAATATGTACAATTAAAGGCTTCCTGTTATTTAGCGGTCAGGCCAGAGGAAGTTATTTTGTGGTACACTGATAATTTTGGTCAGAACACTGAGCTATAAATACTGTCAGCGCTTTGCACTCTAGCCTGCCTTCCTCTCTTCCCTCTATTCCTGCATCCCTCCCTGAAATAGAGAAAAAAAACTTATGTGATGCAGGAAAACAAGAGCAAAATAAGCATGCAGGGAGTTGTTTTTAAATGTTTTACATGTCTTTCCCGTCTCTGGCGTCAGATTCATTCTGATGAATAAGGCTTTGTTTGGCAACTCACTGGCTATGAGAGGCCTTATTGAAATACATCAAAAAACTGCCTCACATAACATCTTGAGATTTAATGGATAATAGAATAGATAATTGACAAATAGAAAACTATTAAACTATTGAATGTATATGCTATAAAATATATTGATGATGACAAAGCATTTATAACTATACTGTATGGACCCCAGTGCAGTCTGCCTGTCAACAGTAAACATGACTTGACAAAAAGATTTTTGACACAAAACATGTGGCCAGTTATTGACAGAAGAGTGAAAGTCAAAAATCAAATTTTAACCAGATTAACTAAAAATATTTTTTTTCCTCACCCACCAACAGCAAACTCCCTTAAGAAATTTTTTTTTTAGATTATTAAACCATCTGAAACTTGGTTATGAGAAAGGGAACAATCCAAAGTCAAGTGCTGGGAACACAACATAGGATATACCCTAATTGGGACAGATAGGTCTGCGCTATGTTATTCCTCACCACAACACAGGAGGAACAATCACAAACTAGCTGTGGGTCTAGATACGGCCGAGGCGTTGAGAAAAGTGGGGGCAAGTTTGAGCAACAACAGAGGACGTGATGGCGAAAAAGAGCGGCGATCCGGGTGGAAAAAGGGTCCCATAGCTGGTCCATCTTCACTAGTCGTTTTCCACAATGGCGGTCATACAAACAAAACAGTAAGGTACCAAACAGGAAATACGTATAGTGTAGGGCGGATGTAGATTTGACCAATCAGAGGCCTCCTGTCTACGATCACCTACAATTTTGGAGCGGAGTGAACCCATCACTGATTCTGTAGAGCAGGGGTGTCAAACTGGTTCCAGAAAGGGCTGTGTGGCTGCTGGTTTTCTTTCCACCCAAGCAGTAGCACACCAGACTCCAATTATCCCATCAAGTCATCAGGTTAAGACTAGACTCACCTTGATGAGATGAATGGAGTCTGTTGTGCTACTGCTTGGGTGGAAAGAAAACCAGCAGCCACACAGCCCTTTCTGGAACTAGTTTGACACCTGTGCTGTAGAGAGAAACACAGGTAAGTGACCACGATCATCTGAACAGAAGATGATAATTAGAGTAGTCACTTACCTGGTTTAACAGTACAGTCCACTCAGGAACGGACAGATCCGGGTTCCAGGAATCCATCAAAGCATGAAGGCAGGTTCAGGGTCCCGTGCTTCGAGCATCCAGCTCAGACAGAAAAGCAACTTGGCGGACAGATTCAGAGTCCTGTGCGTTGAGCATCCAGCTCAGACAGAAACGCCCCTTGGAGGCAAAATCAAGCAGGGGTCTAACAGAGGTTCAGGTGAGCAGACCAGACAGGGCCAGTGGACGAGAGGGAACGAAATCAGGAAAACAGAATCACTAGGGAAATGCTGAAACTCTCTCACCACTGGTTAGGTAAATAACTCGCTTGCATAAGAATAAACTCCTGACTGAAAAAGGGACAAAAACCCTGGATCTAACTAAAATTAACCAAAATGACTGACCGGAGAAACAGAAATCAAACAGGGAACAAACAAACAATGATCAGCCCTGATAGCTAGAACTGAGCCCAATATAAGGGAAAGCTGCAGGTGGATGAGATGAGTGATAATTGGAGCTGGAGAGAGTTAAGCAGGTGAAAGGCATGAGTAATTTAGGTGAGCTTTCAGAGCAGATCATGACAACAAAGGGTCGACCTTCACCGAAGTATAGTGGATGAACTGTACAGAGAACTGCATTGTTGATTAACTACAAACAAATTGTTTCTCATTTTTGCCCATCATGTACTTTGATATATTTAATCTTAGATCTGAAAACTTCATCCTGGGTGATTGTTTAAGAAATATTTTGTTTCTCATAATTTTTGGCTCTCCACTGAGAAGTGTCACCTTAAATTAAGGACATTACAAAGTCTTCAGATCATTCAGATCCTGCAATATCTCTAAAAATACATCTCTGCTTGCCTTGAGTTGTACATTTCAGGCACTCATTTCAACGTCACAATATGGTGAAATATTGTTTTTTTAAACTGATAACTTAACATAGGTATTGACAATGTTTAGGCAGATTTGAAACCTGAAACATGGATATCACCGAGATTGTTTACTCATTAGCTCACTATCAGCTATCAGACCAGGATATAGCAACTCATGCGGACAGTTGCACTAATACTCAAAGATGCATGTGGTCATTTCATGTGGCATGCCAGGAAATTCTTTTAAGGGTATGTTAATATTCCAGATGCTTTTGGACATAAACAAGCCTCCTAATCGGAGAACGGAAATTCAATTTGAATGCAGCTCTGCATGGTGATACAGAGATGTTTATCTCTCTCTGCCTATCTCTGAAGCTGGACGGTTGAGTGGCCGTTGAATGTTTACCTACGATAAGGGCTTTCTGTTTGAGCACCAGTTAAGCTGCACTGGAGTGAACTGAGGGGCCAAAAAGAGGAAATGTTATAAAAAGACTGTTACTCTAGGTAATTGAGTCTGTCTCAGCATATGACCTCAAAACTCACAACTAGATGAAAATAACTGAATTGTTTTTCGTCGTTCTTTTCTTTTGCAAGAGCGGTATGGCATTTTAACCTGAAAGAACAAGGAATTGATCTCTAGTTACTTCTACATGAATGAACTTAATGATTTTATAGTTTTGAAAAGCAAATATAAAAATAGTTTTCATAAAAGAACAATATGAAAACTCTATTTGCTGGCTTTTTTCACCCAAATATGTCCAAAGTTATGATTATATTTATATCTATACTTAACTATGTTCTAAAACAAGTTTGACCATAAGTCTCATCACCCTAAATATGTAGCTTTATTGATATATCTTATGTGCAGGTTATTTATCTTGACTGGGTGACAAAAGAACCTTTGAGTTTATAGCATGTCCAATCCAATCCGAACAGTTAAATCTTCGACAAAAGTCTGCCCAGAAGACACTAAAGAAGAGCTATAAGACGACATAATTCTGGAATGACTCAGAACAGAGGACCCAGTATTCAGGCAAGACAGACAGTGAGATTACTCAAAAAGCATTTATTTAAGACCAGCAGATCGGTGTAGCAGCAGCCATATTAGGCTGGAATCTCTGCAGGAGAGAAACACAAGTTAGTGACCACATAAATCTAATGGAGGAAGATTATGAACGTGAGTCACTAACCTGGTTTACAAGTTCAGTCCATGCCCAGAGAACAAGGTAGGATCCAGCCAGTGGGCTGCCAACAAGGGTGCCGCCCAGAGTGTCCCAGATGCTGCAGAGAACATGCAGGAGTCCAAAGCCAGCACAGGCAAACAGATCAGAACAGGATCAGGCAGGCTCAGTGGCCCGGGAGTCATAAGCCAGGTTAGGCAAACAGATCAGATGGGAGCAGGCAGGTTCAGTGGCCCAGGAGTCATAAGCCAGGTTAGGCAAACCGATCAGATGGGAGCAGGCAGGTTCAGTGGTTAGGGGCCAGAACAGGTCAGGATCAGGACATTAGAAACACCAAGGTACTCTAAAAACACTCTCACCACTGGCAAGAACAAGAACAATCAAGAGCTGATGACTGGATACAAGCGACTTAAATAGAGGCAGAGCAGGTGGAGCAGATGATCAGTGATAAGAAACAAGGTGGAGTTAGACAGGTGAAAAACTATAGTCTAAGCAACAACAAAAAAAAAAGCTAATCAAGTTATTTGTACATATATTGATATCAGGGTCCTCATTTACGATTAGTGAAATACTGTAAACTGGCCAATTTAAAGTTTTGCTGAGCAGATTTTTTTTATATATACTTTATATTCAACAAGTGGGCATCACCTTATTTCTAGTGTTCTGAAAATATACCAAAGCATATGATTGGATCAAACAGCTATAACCCACTCAACCATTACACAAAGGCTCCTACTGTCCCATTTGGGTTGAGGTTTTGAGGACCCAAATGCAGAGGTGAGTTTTGTAGATTTAACTGAGTCAAAAAACCAAAGTACAAAAATACAAGGAACATAAAACCAGAAGGGGAAAACTCTCGTGGGGAGCCAGGAAAAGACGAGGAGCCAGCACTGAGGAACTGCACAGTGAGAGTATATACTGTATAGGAGACAGAACAAAGACTTTACTAATGAGCTGACAAGGAACAGGTGTGGATGGAAGCATCTAGAAGGAAGCCAAGGGGAAAGGAAACAAACACAAGGGGGCAACAGAGAGTAATTCAAGAACAAAATATTGCTAGAAAACAATTACAAATAGAAAGAAACTAAAAATTAACTTAAACAGAGGGCAGAACCCTGACACCTACAGTTTTGCTTTTATATGCAGCTTCTCTGCCTTTTGTTTTATTCTGTGGATTTCTTAAAAAAAAAAAAAAAAAAAAAAAAAAAAAAAAAAAAAAGCTTGGTGTGAACTTCTGTACACAGCTATGCTTTTTGATTATTTACATTATTTTTCAGATTTTCTATAAGTTGTATATTTTGCTTTAGTAGGGGATTTTTGATCTCTTGGCAACCAGATGTGAACTGACGGAGGACCTTAAATTATAATACAATGGCTCTATATTACAATGACTGTAAAAATATGATTTATAAAGTTTTACAAAATACATTTTTTTAAATACCTAAATACTTTACATCTAATTTGTGTTAATGAATGTTACAGAAAAAGTGCATTCTCTACTACCACAGGCATAAAAGGCAGTAGTTGCAGCACTGCTCTAAACCAACTTTAAGTTGTCCCGGGACTTTATCCCCCGGCAACATCGGAACTCTGTGTTTACTCATCTCATAATAAGGTTCATTCAGCTGAGGACATCTTGATTAGGTCTGCCGAACGTCTGGTTTTCATTTAGCTTGGAGGATGGGAATAAATGAAGGCAAGAACAGAGGGAAAGCTGACTGGAATAAAGCATAACTGAAAAGGATTTTTAAAATAACCTGTGTATTATTTTGTTTTGGGCTGGTGGTAGGCAAAAAAGAATGGTGTTTTTTTGTTTGTTTGTTTTAACTGCTAGCATAAAAATATCCCATTATTTAAATAACCATCTTGAAATAATGTGGGAAATGTACTGTGATTACTGTTATTACAATGTCAATTTTTAAATGTAAATAGAAGTTACAGCAAACAGCCAATAAATGGTAGCATTGTTGTTTTGTGGTGTCATCTGGTGTAAATTGACCTTCTTATCATTTGCAAAGGCAAGTAAACAATTGAACAATGAAGGTTTTTGCACATTAGTTGTAAAGTGAACATAAATTTGTATTTATATTTGACCCTTTCCTAGAGAATTTGCCAAATATATGTTACTAATCATTTTTACTGAATTAGAGTAAAAAAATTTTAATAAAAATATTCACAAAACACGGACAGGCCGGCCGGACGGACGGACAGACAGACAGACAGATAGACATATAGATGTTACTAACATACAAACATTGGCTTACTTTTGCCAACTTAGGACATTTGTCGTTATAGTTAGGGACTTTTTAAACCACTGTAGTAACATTTCTTCTTTCAAAAAGCTAGGGACACGTCTAGTGACTTTTCTCCATGATGGAAACAATAAAAGAAAGCACCAATCACTTAGATCACATATGTCAAAGTCAAGGCCTGGTTTCAGCCTGTGACTTGTCTATCTATGGCCCCCTGGATGATATTTAATGACCATTAGAACCGGCCCACGGGCCACGGCTGCTTGAGGGCGCTGCTGTGACTTTGCGGGCTACCATTGCATTGTGGGGAATGTAGTGTTGGTGTGGTTGTGTTTCAGGCACCAACACTAAATTACCAGGGGAAAACATGATTGTGTTTTTCTTTTATTTAAATTTTTTTTTGTTGTGCTTTGCATGTTTAGAGGTTTGTTTTGCAGGTGTCAGCAGAGGCTGATTGAAGCCAAAATAAAAGCAGCCTGGATGGAGGGAGGATGATGGACACACTGCTTTGGGGCAGGTGGGATCCGCACGATACTCTGTTCGAGACGGAGCGCTACTTACAGCCGTGGACCTCTGCACTGACTGATCCATCTGTTCACTTCCCGGTATTCTGTGCCTGGCGTGCGAATCCCACCTGTCCCTCGCTCGGGAGCTTGTCCATCACCTACAGGATCAGCTCCCCTCCCTCCATCAAGGCTCCTTTTATTTTGGCTTCAGTCAGCCTCTGCTGACACCTGTAATCTGTATTCTTTTTGATTCTTCCGTCTTTTTTGTTATTGCTCTGCTTTTTATTTAATAAATTCCTTATTTAAAGAACCTCTAGTTGAATTCTGGGTCCGCTGCCATGATTCATTAGCCTGACGTAGTCCTACTCAATTCTAGTCAGAATATGAGTCTGATTTAAGGAAGTATTGTTTTTTCTGTGTGCCTTAGATTTTTATATTTTATTTTATTTATTCATATTTTTCAGTTGAATGGACTCGAGGGGAGAAATGCAGATAAGAGCCATGAGAGAGAATACAACTGAATTTTTTTTTCTTATTTTACTACTTGAAAGCAGTAATCATTAGGATCATAGAGCAGCACAGTAATGCATTTCGGGTTTATAATGCATGCACTTTCATTTATGTATTTATCTTAATAAGTTTATTAATATAATAAAAGTTTATTAATGATATTGATATTAATATATTTTTTTTAATAATAATGCGGTAGGTCTTGGTTCAATAGGCTGTGTTCATTTCAGTATGTTTCAATAAACATTTAACCAGTCTGGCCCTTGGTTTGCAGCAAATTAGTTTTTTTTTTTACATCCCTGACTTAGACTGTCTGTACAAACAGTAAGAGCTGCTAATGATTCATTTAGTCCTCGTGCTTTAGGAAAAGTATTAATGAATACTTGCAGTGGATTCAAAGAGTTCCTTTGTAGTTGTAAACACATTATTAGTGTTTTAACCACTTTTTGGTGGTTAAACTGGGCTTAAAGCCTGACCAAATATATGTGATGATGTCATCTAGAGACAGTTAGGATTTCTAGAGATGCAACATTATTAACATTAGGACCAAAAAGACTCAGGATAAATCCCTGTGTACTGCCAAAATGTCTGCCATATGTTAACAGCCACACCAACTGCAATGATGTCTTTGTAGTGGGATGTTTGACTTGTTGACTCTATGCTAGTCCTAAAGGTAGGGCAAAGGCTATTTCCCAATGATATTGCACCGCAAATGTAATGCAGGTCTTCACAAGTTTAAACAACACTCCATGATGCAGAAATGAATGTATATCACAGCAACTGATGCGGGTACCAAAGCAGCACAACAGCTACTAGAAATACTCTTGTACCTGTATTTATGCTGATAATAGAGATAAGTCACAAAGCCAGTCTAACATACATATTATTGTAAAGTCTTTGACTATGCGTAGAAGCTAAATTTACAACTGCCCCTGAAGAACACACACACACAGGGGACATGTTTATGTGAAAGTAGCGTTCATGTAACAGATAAGAGGACAGTAAAGTCAACATTACTCCAGATAGCCTTTTGATAGAGTGTTCTCTTGCTTCCGCTGTTCTTTGTTTACCTAATGATCAAGTAGATCTCTATGTGTGTGTGTGTGTGTGTGTGTGTGTGTGTGTGGTCTTGTTTCACGTAGGGGCAGTACTTTGAAAAATATCTTACATACTTACAGGTACTTATAGGGACTTTTAACTGGTCCCCATATGGCAAAGTTCTCTTTTTTTGATTTGGGGTTAGGTTTAGGACTAAGGTGTGAATGTGGGTAAGGGTCTGGGTGAGCCCATAAAAAATGAATGTAACTCGATGAGATGTCCCCGTATAAATGCATTAAGAAGATTAGCAATGAATCTGTAACTTTTTCAATGTGTTTTACTCAAAGTGTCACTTTTTGTCCAACTTTCTCTGTTCTTATCGTTGGTGAAAGCAGAGATGTACTTTGGTCATGAGAAGTCTTTTTATGAGCCATTAGTTTATTTTAATGGCTGATATAGATACTCACTTAACAGGAGAAATACGTTGTAAATCCTGATAAATATGAACTGGATATCCATGCCTCTTGTTTCATTTCATTTTTTTGTGTTCAACACTCACTCCACATGTGATTTCAATGGTTTAACATGAACTGCAGATACTAACTAATTGGCTTTGATTTATCTGATATGACTGGATAACTTGAGCTGTTACAGATATATGGTGGGATTTTCTAGCAATAACCAAAATGGAAACATTTAAATCTACAAAAAACATTGACATATTGAATATTATTTCAATCACTGCCGTCATGATCTACCATCCCTAGATTTAGCTTGAATGCAAGGCAGGGGGGTCATACATCTGCGGAGGAAATTGTGAATGTGAAACATGTCAGATTAGAAAGGAATTCTCAGACCCTGCGGACGAGCACGATGAACCCAACTATGGGAAAAGCCTTGCACGTAACCACGCACCCATAGACAAAGACCTCAATGTGCACATATACTCACACAGCAGCACAAGTCATTCAGAGCTTGAACCACCTGTTGCATTCCTCAGTCAATAAGTCAGCTACTTAAACGGCCAGCTTTTTAATTGCCCAGTCATTCAAAGAGCCAAGCAATAAAGAAACCATCCATCTGATCAGTTAATGGTTTAAGACTGAGTTCATCCCTTCCTCAGGCTTAACAGACAAGCTGTAAAACTTGCATTTTACCATTCTTTAGAGAGAAAAAAAACATAATTTTATTTAAAACACTGACATTTTAAAATGCTGATAAGACATAGAAATGGGATTGAGAAATTATTGGAAAAGCAAACAAAGTTCAAAGGGAAACTAAAGGCTAACAAACAGAATAGATATTTGCTAAGATCACTTTTAGGATAACAAGAAAGTCTGGTTTCTTAAGAGAGAAATCGAAAGCCCAGTACATAAAGAACAGCAGTTGTTTATAACAATGAAAGATGCAAACATGGTTAAATAAAACATTCAGGATTTAAGGGTTATAGTTAATGCTGCAGATGTGAGTTGAGCTGTGGTCAGGCTGTCAGGTAGCCAGCCAGCCAGCCACCCACACATCCATCCTTCCAGCCAGGACAAGAGCATAGGAAGCGGTCATTATGGAGGAAGCCAGGGCGTCTTAACAGAATTATGTGCCCCTCTGAGGGAGAAGTGGTTAAAAGCAACACGGCTGACTGGAGCGCTTCAAAGCAGGAAAGAGCCCAGCCACCACCACCTAAACCTGCCTGCATGTTCAAGGGGAAGCCAAGAGTTTAATGGGTCAGGGTGGGGATGTTATAGGCCAGGAAGGATGAGCGGTTTTTAAAACATGATCTTATATTTTATCAGCACAGATGGACTTAAAGCACACAAAGATTCAACGAAGGTTTTGGAAAGTTTGTTGTTGCTGTTTGTTAAATAAGGGATAAAAGACAAGAGTTAAATCTTGCCTGAACTAAAAATTAGTATTTTCTCAGTTAAGCTACACACACTGAAGGAGAATCACTTGCTACTTTGCTGATGGCACGGGCTGCATGGTTGTGGTCAGTGATGGTGGGAAATATGGATATTGTTATGATGGGTTTGAGAGATCGAACCCACATGCAGGAAACACATTCAGAAAGTTTGTAAGAGTTAACAGGTTTATAGGTGAGGGTTACAATGCATAGAGAGAGAGATAGATAGCAGCTATTTCTCAGCAGGGAACCCAGTGGTCTGGTGAACCGGAACCGGAAACTCTAAGGGGGAGATTACAGGATGAGTTCACGTTCTGTAGGGAAACTGAAGAAGGTTGATGAATCGTTTTGAGTGGACTCATGTTTGGGGGTTTCTCGGTGATCCTTGGGTCCTGTTTGTGAGGAATTAGTCCAGAGGTGCAGAAGTCGTTGGAGGGCGGACAGGCAGACTGGAGTTGGGTCCAGAGGAGCAAAGGAACGGACTGTCACTGGGTCTCCAGAGGCGGGCTAGAACAGCTCAGATGAAGGTTTTCCTTTGCTCAGAGAGAGACGAACGTTTTTCCTTCCAAGGGAGGAGAAGGACCAGGCTTATCCAGTGGATCAGGAGGGTTTCCTACCTGAGAACAAAGACAAAGGCGAAGCTTAGGCTCAGAGAGACAAAGGCAAGAATTAGACTCAGCTAATCACAGGAGGCTAGGTACCCAATACTGGCAAACACTCTGGCGTTGAGGTGGTGACAGTCTGTTGCTCTTATACTCCTCTGGTAATGACCCAACAAGCCGCTGGTGATGAGAAAAAAACCCAAAGCCGCCCTCCAAGCCAGAACGGAGAAAGAGCACCATCTGGAGATGGAAACAAAAAACAAAAAACAAAACCCACAAACAGAAACCTAACAGATATACTAAGTAAAAAAAAAAATTATTATTTTGTGGGATTCAATTATATTTTTGAAATGCTTTTAATATGTTTTGAAAATAGGTAAAGGTATTTTTTATTTTAAAGCTTCTGTCATCAACAGTGTTACAATCACACATACAGGCTTAAAAATAAACTCAGAGCCGCCCTAATATCTTTATAACTGCCATCTTCATAACTGCCATTTAATACAATGCAGAGAAACAGATCAACATATGTAAAAATCAACATGGTTTTAGCTTAATCCTTTCTAAATTAGCCCTTGCATAGACCACATTTTATGTGGGTGTCTGCAGGACAACACCTGCTGGAGGTCCCAAGGACCAAAAGTAAGCAGTGGGGTGATTCTTATTTTTCAGTAACTGGTCTCAGCTCTGGAACACTGTCACTGTTTAAAGTTGGGTTGAAATCTTACTTATTTAGACATGTGAAATGTATCCAATTTTTGTTTATTGTGTTGAAACTCTTTCTATTGCAGCTATGGGAAGCACTTTGGTTCAGCAAGTGCTGTTGTAAAGCTCTATATGAATAAAGGTTGATTGATTAATAGATAAATATTTTAATTTGATGATATTCTACTGTAGGTAGAAACCATAGAGGTCATTTTAATCAGTTTGTCTCTTGGGTTTTGGGCCGTCTGGATTTTCCAAACACAATGATTAATTTGCTTTATCTTTCCATCCAATAAACTGTTTTAACTTGTGTTGGGTAATATTATTTGATGTTTGGTGCAATGACTAAACTCTTAAATTGGTTAAAATGTTGTCTGGACCAAAGTATGTCTGTATGAAATCTGGTTTTTAGAGGTTTTCATTTTATTTCATTAGTTGTTTCTCCTAACAGATTTATTTGCTGATATGGTGAATATGATGGCAGAATAAATGTAAAAATGCACAAAAACACCACATGTTCGTGTTCATAGCGATAGAAAGCATTAAAGGCAAAGTGTTTACGCTGATAATGTTTACTTAGTCCTTTTTTAGACCGAGATGAATTGTTGCTCTGTTTACTATCAGCTGAAATAAACATTGTTGTACCTTGTCATCTACTGGCAGTACTTACACATGAATCCATCAACTTAGCAGCTTTGGCAGCTTTAGCTCCAGTTTTAGTGAAAACTAACATTCATATTGTGATTTTTATTTTATAAGAGCAAATATGTTTGCTTTCTCACACTTGATCTTGAACTTTTACTCTTATTTAAACACTTTTGCTCCTTTTATTGCTTCTTTAATCACTCATTTCCAACAGCGCCCCATAATTTAATAGGAAAGCATTTGTATGCAACCGGAGATAACTGCTGGTTAAAAGCACGTGACTAGGCCTCCTTAAAGATGGGGCAAAAATTTTTTAAAAATGTTTTACTTTCATTTAAACTTTTAATTGAAATGTCAAAAAGGATATTTCTGCTTTCTTAGAGCAAAAGGAAATATGTTTATATAAACTGTTTATTATGATTAAACATCATATTATGACATTTTATGTCATAATGTGATGACATAATAATATAATGACATATTATGATTTTTTTTTGTTTCCTTTGTCTGTTATGCACCTAATGACAATTTAAAATAAGATAACCATGCATTCACATTACCACTACCATGTAATTGTTATTTTTAATCATTTTATATCATTTCTATTAAAAGCATATGAGCAATGTATTATTTAGTGTAAGTAATTGGCCTGATGCTTTACATAGACTCCTAGCTTCCCCCTCTCAACCTACATTTTACAGGTTTTTTTGTTATATAAAATCATTTTTTCAAATTTTAACTCCAAAGTCCTCCCACCCTTCTTATCCAACAGTAGAAATTTCCCCAACTCGCTAATCCTCATGACCTATTAACCTGCATGTTTCCCTGATCCTGCACACCTTCCTTAGATAATTGAATTATCTCATCAGTCTGTCATCGAGTTTAGCAGAAGCTTTGCAATGACTGTTCAGTTAAAATGTGATTAAAGAAGGTTTTCCAGGAACAGTTTTGAAAAGCCCTGTTCAACCACTAGCTTATTTATCTCCTTAAATTTAGAACATGTGTTTTACTGAATAGTCTGAGTAAAAAAAACTGAGATGATCGATTATTACAGATCACTTTGTGGAAGGGTTAAGCAAAAATTCAGAGTTCCAGTGAATGCATGACTCTGTTTTTAAAACATTAATTAAAAATTAAGTAATTAAGTTAGGGTCTTTCTTTCTTTGCTAAATGATCGCTTTGTTTAAATGTTAAAATATTTCAAATTAAACTGAAAGAAGTGTGAAGAAGAGATGGATAGTGATTTGTTCAATGAAAAAAAAGAAAATGGGGGTATTCAACCTAAAAAAATACTGAAAATTTTATTTTGGCAGGTTGAATTTCTCTCACATTCATTTAGTGGATTATTGCAGCCATTTTATGATAGAACATCTCCAAAATCTCCTTTGTGAAGTTAATATCATGCAACAAATTCTGGCATGGAAGTGTGGACATCTGATGCATGTAACAGCAGCCTGAACCTTTTCTCTCATGTAGCGTCATCAGTACTATTTCTTTTTTGACAGGTTTCTTTTTTCTTTATTTCTCTGCTCTCCTTCTCTTTTGCTGGTTTCCTCTCTTTTCACAGCTTTTGTATTTTAGCATATTTCCTCCCAGTGCTGCTCCTCTACTTTTTTTTTTTTACCAGCCACCCTTATCTCCTCCTCCTCGTCCTCCTCCTCCTCCTTCTCCTCATCTATCCAGCACCTGTGGCCCTGCAGAGGGGAAGTTCCAGGGGAGAGGAAACCCCCAGGGCAACCAGGCACTTCACAGATGGTTAGCAAATTACGCCATCATTACTTCTTCTTTCCTCCTCTTCGCTTCCTCTGGTCATTGCTTCAAAATTACTCTGTGTTCCTGTGACACTCCACATCTGTCAGCAGCTGGCTCAGCTGGATATGAAAGTAATCACTGGCTTAGTTAAAGTAGGAAAACTTCATCCTTGGCGCTCTTATCTATTAGCTCTAAGTGTCTTTCTGGAGGTATGACATAATAAAGGATTTGTAAGAACATTTCTGTCCATAACTTTAGCAGATTTAGAGCACATTTTTAGAGGTTATCTGGGGTACAGGATCAGTGCATAAGTAAATAAGCATAAACACACATGACCCCTTCAGGGTGAGGTAAAACCACTGAGACAGTAGGAAAACTTATCTTAGATGCTGCATCTATAAAACCATGTAATACCTATGCAATGCAATATAATAATGGCCTCTTAACATTTCTGAGCAGTTGATGGAATTTCCTCTTATGAGGATGTTACCATCCAAAAGCCTAAAAGTCATTTAACCCAGACATTGACAAGCTTGCAGCACAGCAATAAACCACCGAAAGTGTTTACTTAGTTATTTTTGAGCCTTAAAATTATTTTTGCTCAGACATTCATTTTATTGAGCACCAACATTAAAGTTGTTTTCCAAGCACAACTCGTCTAATACCCTTATTGGTATCCAATATTCATTTGCACTTTTCCACACTTGAATTTTTCCTCTTTCTTTTTAAACTTCCTTTGAAATTTACTTGACTCCATTACTTACTTGTTTACTTATTGCTTGTATGTGTAATATGGTACCTCCAGTTACACAATCTTGTTGCAGCAGATATATCCATACAATTTTCCATCACACTTATGCCTGCTGGGGTCGCAAGGGTTACTGGTGCCCAATTCCAGCTGTCAATGGGCGAGAGGCGAGGTACACCCTGGACAGGTCGCCAGTATATTGCAGGGCAACAAGCAGACAAAATACAGATTTAAAATATAATTGCCATTTGCAATGTTATAGTACTGATATGACTAGGCCCCTTTAAATTACATTTGCATTTGTTTTTGCTTGCTGGTTACTGGTGTTTGTGTAATAAAAACTTTATAGTGTAGAAGCAACAGGTTTATGAATTAATTTGAAAATTAGTGGCTTGCAAAAGTATTTATGCCCCTCAATTTTCTTGTTATAGTCTCTTTCTTTCATATATTTTATATATATATATATATTTTACTTAGTTAGGTCTTAGCCTTTACCTGGTGATACTAACCATAAACCAGTGTGTTATAACTTTGGCAGCATTTCAAAAGATTTCTTTTGGTATTAAAACTTGGAGAACAGGAAGTGGTCCATTTACCTTCAGTTCAATACCGACATTGTCTGCTCCACATATAAAACTTGGTGCACATTACAAGTATTGGCCATTTGGTATTTTATTAAACCAATAGCAAAAATTGAGCTTTACATTATTTATCTACCAACTTTTCCTTTAATGCTTAAAACTGGTCAATCTTGAGTGAGAAATCATTGCAATGTCTTGCTAATAGCAAGTTTTTTTTCACTTAGACATTACAAGCTTTCATTTAGGTACCAACTTCCAAATCCAAGTTCCAATTAAAAGACAGATTGAATGCTTAAAAAAAGGATCAATAAACATGTGGATTGAGCTATAGCTCCACATTTCTAAACAGTAAGGCTGCCTTTCATGCACTGACAAATGAAAATAAGTTAAGCTCTAATCTGCCAGCTCAGTATTTTTGTGAATGTGGATTAAAAGAAGGAAGAAAAAAAAGCAAAAATTTGTTTGTTTTTTTCAACTTATAATCAATGAGTATGGTTATTAGAACTTATAACTTTTTGTGCTTGCATGCTGGCTCCACAAAGTCTGCAGCTTGCCAGTGATTTGTTTGTAATGGCCAGTGACTGATGTACACATTCTGTATCTTGTTTCCATGCCTCCTCCAGTCCACCATGAAGGCTCAGGGCCCAGTGCACCCATTAGTCAAGCTAAGGAAGGCATGGAATAGTAATGAATGCACCTCACATGCATGAGAAAGAGAACACCCCTCCACCACCACCACCGCCACCCCCCAAAACCATTTCTACCATTTTTGTGTTTCCAGGAGGTATTTCCATCATGCAAACTGTAGCAACCTCTT
The DNA here is from genome assembly GCF_000732505.1 of Cyprinodon variegatus. Classification (NCBI taxonomy): domain Eukaryota; kingdom Metazoa; phylum Chordata; class Actinopteri; order Cyprinodontiformes; family Cyprinodontidae; genus Cyprinodon; species Cyprinodon variegatus. Next base: position 127,332 of record NW_015150489.1, read on the forward strand.
ACTTCAACTAATGATTCAGGGAGGGAAGGGACCTTTTTTATTGCATGCAAATTGAATGTTATCTAAAATAAAATGACAAAGATTTTAAATTTTATGTTTGATCTGTCAGATTCTGTTCAAGACAAACCAAGATGACCACTGTCATTAATTTATCTGCAGTAATAAGCTTTCAGTTCAGAATTGCTTTTTGGCATCATCCTATGTCTATAGATTTAAAGAGGTACTACTTACATATTGGAAAGTATCCATAATAATAAATTATCCCTGCCTGACATCAGAGCCTAATACAATTATCTTTTCCTTTTTTTGTCATATCTGCTTTGTTAAGTTTAAGATCAAGAACCTGCTGGATGCCTTCCAAAGCAACCAGAAGATTAAATCCTGAGTCTGCTCTAAGACCAATGAACCCTCCAAAGTGACTCCACTGTGATTTAAGAGTCAATAGTTAATCGGACAGGCATGTTAGGGGCAAATCTAGGAGATCCAGTTCCAAGAAGATATTGAATCGTCATATACACCCCATCGTAAGATCTCTATAGTTAAGACTGAAGCCAACAACCTTCCTTTTGTAACAAAAAATCAATAAGATGTGTTGCTTAAATGTGCAGGATCTTTGAAGCTACTGAGAGTTCATTGGGAAGGATATTGCATTTATTCGCCAATGGCAAAAGATTTTATAAATTCAATTGTTATCTACTGAAGCTAAAGGTAATTATCACATTTCATCCCGATCATTTTTCTTTTGTATCATCTATGTTGATCAGAAAAATTATTTAGAGACTGAAGAAACTTTAGAAAGTCAAAAAATAATAATAATTAGATGGAGGAAAAGGAGTTGTATATGTTAGGTGTATGTTAGTTTGACTTAAATGGCAAACTACTTTGGGTCAGCAATTGTAGAGGGCTGAAGGCCCTTTTGCTCCCTGCATTTAATCCCCACTGAGATGTGAACTAAGGGAAAGGGATGATGCTGAGCAATAAAGAAAGCTGGACGGGCAGGAGGATGGAGTTAAAGGAAACAGCAGACAAGACGTCCTCCAATGCTGCTGCAGTGAAGTGACAATGAGAGAGGAGAGAGAATGAGTCATACACAAACCCCACCCTCCATTCCCCCCCTCATAACCCCCCCCCCAGCCCTGTGGTTACGTCGATCCTGACTCATTCATTCACAGCCAAGTCTCAGGTCTGCTTTTGTTACACAGATGAAATTGTGCCCCTGAAGAGACTGTTGCAGCTCTTATTATAGTCCACTGACATACTTTATGCTGCTGTATAACCAAAGATCCATTCATAAAAAGTGCTCTAGCCTCTGAGTGCACTTCATATGAGCATACATTAGCAGTTCTATTCTATAAATGTCTGTATGAACATGACCTCTAAAATATTTTCCCAATATAAGTTTGTTGCACTGTAAGTGATTTCTGGATTAAATCATTCCAGTTTTTGGATCTTCTCATTTTCATCATCCATCCTTGGTATCAGCTTCATCTCCATCTGGTCATTTCTTACAAGACCAACCCCCCCTCCTACATACACACACCACCCCCTACATTCCACATCCTCCATCCTCCTCGCTGAGTGAAGAAGCAGCTACCTACATGTGGTTAGCTCATCTCCTTTTCTTCCTCTCCTTCTTTCTGGTTAGCTCATCTCCAGGCAGTCAGCTTTGCAGGCAGCTAATTATAGGCCACACTGTGGAGCGCGGGGTCGGATGTGACAGCATGCTGTTCTGTATGCATGTGTGCATGAGTGTGTGCGCGCATGCACTGTATGTATGTATGTATGTATGTCTGTCTGCTTATCTGTGTTAAGTGAAAGTATATCTGTTGCTGTATGTCTTTTTTATAATTTATTTTCAGTTTTTCACTCCTTTGATGCACATTTAGTTTCAATAACAATAAAGTTAGAAGTTTGATGAGATATGAACCTTATCATAAAGGCCCATCAGAAGTATGAAAATGTAGAAGTGTGTGTATGTGTTGGGGGGGGGTTGCAGGATATCCAATCCCAGCCCCTCCCACTCTGTGCTGCAGCTCTGACTCATACAAGATGGAGGCAGAGACGACCAGGGTCTGACATTAACACACATTAACACATGCATCCTGGTCCATGCTAACACATACATATATGGCAGAGTGACAAGGTTAGGACATCATATACCCTCAATATACTATGAATAGGAGACAATAGAGGTTAAGATTTTTATAGTTACTGAAAAGTGCTGACAAACTGGTGACCATTTATTTAAATGTAATGTTTTTTTAAATGTCAATAATGCTTGTTGGAAAAAAGGAAGCATTTTTCCTACTTTTAATTTGATGTGTCAGAAATGAAATTCTGTTATCAGGCTCGATATAAAATCAGTTATTCAGCATTTTTCTACATTTACAATATCAGAAAGGTTACATTGTTACGCTGAGGATATTTTTTGTTTTAAGAAATTGCGTTATTTACCTGAACCTTATTAAAACATTTAGGTTTTGTTACATTTGTCTCCAAACAAATGAAACTTGTTTGAAACCTTTTAAATTCTCCCAGATGTCATTTTTCTTTTTTTGGACTTTATTTTTATTTTGCTTATTTTTAAGTCACCATAGCAGAACATCTGTAATCATCTCACCCTATCCCTCCACCTGTTCTACACATTTTCCATTCCTTCTTCCTGTAGGAGCATATTCACCATCCTTTATCCAACAAATCCAGTCTAGTTTGTTAATAACCAAACTATTTTTCAAACTACTCAACTGACCATTTAATTTACTCGTGATGAAAATCTTGTTACCTTCAGTTCAATCCCATCTTTATGTTGTTGCCACAATAGCCAATCTATTCATCACAGTTTTAGTGACATCCTGCAAACCTTCGCTTTCACACAAATCGTTCCCAATAGTTGTTGCCATTCACTCCACATTGCATGCACTCTCTACACCGACAGTATATCCTACACCAGTATTGATTTGATGCAAGGTGCAATATCGTGCTAATATCATATTGTGACCCAAGTATCGTGACACATATCGTATCACCACACCATTGCCAATACCTCCCCCTAATCTTCTGGCTGAATTCTATACTGACCTCAGTTCCTTCATCTCCTCCCGATCCTCACTAAACAAAATAATATCATCTGCAAATACTGTGATCCAGAGGAACTCCAAATTTAGCTGTGGTAACAGTTCTCAGAGCTGACCCATATTTAATAATGTTCTGTAGCGGCTTGGTGGTTATGTTGAGGAAACGGATCGGTCCTCTTAGCTACTGCATTGTCGTATCTCCAACAGATGCACCTTTCATTTGGGTGCGAGTGTGAATACTTCTTAAGTATGAGTTTGCAGTCAGTTATTTTGTCAAATAATAAAAAGGTATACTATTTTTTTTTTTTTTTGTCCATTTAGCCATTTGGGATAAAATATATTAGAGAGTTTAAGCAAAGCCTTACACATACAAAATCAGTGAATGACCTAATAAATGCTCACCTACTAGGATAGCATATGCTGATATTAAACCCACTGGATTAAGAACGGGATATCATTCACATCCATCTGTGTGCAAAGGCAGATGAGCAACTTTCAACAATATCATATAATCAGTGAATCTCACAGTTTTTGTACAATTAAAACACTGTAAGAGAATACTTAAAAGAAATATACTTTTTTAAAATCAGTAAATGTTTTAGGGCAGCTCATGCATTTGATCTCATTTTCATCTTTGCAAATTACATGTCCTTTTAAGAAAAATAAAGGAAATGTGTCAGCGGAGCTCTTTAATAAAATGAACTGTGTCCATTCATAAGTTATGCATGATTATGTGCGCCTACACGTGCACATGCTTTGGTCTGCACGCCATGGCAACAGCTCTCTGTGTAAAGGATGGGTCCAGCAGTCAGTGTGTATCTGTTCGGACGCTATGGGAACTCTCTCCTCCGCCTTCTCTTCCTCCCTCTCTTTCTTTTTTATCGCTCATTCTTTCCTCCTCTTTCCTGCCTCACAGCTTCCTGTGTCACCCCTCCTTCCCCCGCTACAATAAAAGGAGAGAGAGGCCCGTTCATTCATGCATTCAGGCAGTCAGCTGAGCAAAGGAAAGACAGAGAGAGGAATGAGAGGGAGAAAGAAAATGAGATGGAGGAAGAGAAGGCGCCCTCCCTGTGCTGAATAGGTCACCTGTACTACATCACAGATGGGGATGGAAAATTGGAAAAAAGGAACAAAAAAAAATGTAGGTAAGATTAAAAAAAAAAAACACCATCCCCCTCTCCTCCATATCCTCTTCATCTCTGTCTCCTCCCCTTGCCCTTCTCTACCGTACCCCCCCTACCACCCACCCCCCCGCCGTATGAGTCACACACAGACCAGTTCCCTTGATGCACTGCGGAAACGTAATGTGACGTACAGTCTCCACCTCTCACCGCTTCACCACATGCATCCCTCTCGTCTCTACCATTCACTTGCTGGCTGATTCCCTCCCATTCATCCATCCTCCCATCACAGCACGGCAAGCCCTCCATTCACAAAAAGAATGTGAAAAACCTGAGCCTAACATGCCAAAGAGAGGTGGCAGGTAAATTCACAGCACCAAACACAAACATTTACACCAGCAGAACAGGATAGGTGCTGGACATATTAAAGCACATATCAAATCAGTCACAGAGTAGAGAGCTACGCCATCCAATAGCAAAGCTGTGAAAGATTCAGCATTCCCATGGTTACAGCGTGTGCTGTCAAATATGAAGACTTGCCGGGAGCACTAATTTGTTACAGTAATTACTCTGCTGACAGAGGGGGTGCTTGATGTGTTTAAAAAGTAACAATTACAATCCAAGCTTGTGGAAGGTAGGAAAAAAAAAATCACATCCCTTATTAGCTTTAAACAGCCCAATTAATGCAGACATATCACCCCTAAAACATCCTGTACATTGTCAAACAGAGCTGTATATTATAAAAACAACAGTCGGTTTTCCTCACAAGTTTAAACCAAACAATCAGCTGCCTGTTTGTGTTTTTATTTATTATTTTAAGCAGACTAAAGCTGATTAACAGACAGATGAGAAGAAAAGAGATGATTTAATACAGATTTTCTTTTTCTTTACTCTGACGTCACTGCATCCTAAAACCTTTCTGGGTCTGATGCAGCGTCATGGTATTAACCCGTTGCATTCACACACTCACACAAACACCCCCCCACACCCACACACACTCATGGGTTTGCTTAGGATGAAAGTCACAGGATGCCTGCAGAGATCATACTGTCAGCAGTCCATGAAGGGGAGCGATAAAACAAGAAAGGGGGAGGTCACGTTTCATGTTTGATAAAGTAGTGCTAAAAAGCAAGGATTGGTAGAGATAGAACGGATAGGATTACATACACTGAATAAGCAATAAAGGGAAAGAGATGTACGCGAAAGCAGAAAAATATGTTGTGATGCATTTTGATCGAAGAGCAATGTTTAGATGGTGATGTTCAACATAAGTTCAATATTCATTAAGTTCCGACTAAGACTACGAATTGTTGTGTAAGAATTCAAAAATGGCTATTTATGTGTGACATAGAGAAAGACCACCTTTAAAAAAAGTGGTTTATCTTAAAAGTCCCATATTATTAAAAAAAATCACTCTAGAATATTTTTTTAACAGTCATATGTTTCCTGAAGCCTGTGTGGGAGATTCACAAATGAAAAAAAAGAAAACCCTTTCACCTTTTTCTTTGCCTTTGTCCAGCTTTTAGCTAATGTGTGCTCAAAATGCTCTGTTTGCAAATCATGCCCCTTATGATGTCAAAAGGGGAAATAAGCTGTCCAGAGCGGTCTGCAGCAGCCCATCAGTTAAGCTATGGCCTTTATCTAAGCTATTATTCAACAGTCTAAGGCCCCGTCCACACGAAGTCAAAACGAACACGAAACACTAATATTTTCCAGAACGTTTGTTGTAAAGACGGAGACGTAAAATAAATGTGATCGACCACACGAATGCATGAAAACGCTGCAAAGTGTATGCCAGGCCTGTAAGTGGCGCTGTGGTGCCAAAGCAAAAATAGGCGAAAACAGGCAACGAAATGTTGGGCATGCGCACTAATATTTATACAACAACCAAACCGGAAAACCGGAAAATGGCCCTGCGGGTCCATTTTCGTGGTTCAGTCAAATTGAGGTGATGAACTATGTCGTCGATATTGCTCTGTTCTTCCTGGAGATATTCCAGAAGAAGAAGATTCTGTTGTAAGCCCGACAGCAGGGTGAGTAGCATGAGCAGCAACCATTCAACACAGTACGGCGCCATTGTTGTTGTGATACTGTGTCGCGCATGCGTGTTTAGAGGCGACGCTATGACGCAATCGTGTAAGAAAAAAAATGCGGTTAGAGCTTAAAGATGGAAACGCGAAAACGGCGTTTCAAAATCTTCCCACTCTGAAGGCTTGATAAAAAAAAGATCGTTTACAGACCCCTGAAACGCCGGCTTCGTATGGATGAGATGCTGGTTTGGTGAAAAATTTGTGCGTTTAGGCCAGGGTTTGACTTCGTGTGGACGGGGCCTAAGGCTTAATGACTGGTCGTCATGGTTGCAGGATGTGGGGGCGTGGCCTTCGGGTGGACAGAGGTGTGTAAAGTTAAAATAGCTCATCCAGAGGAAGGCGGTAAACGGAGAATTTGGTAAAGGTAGCATGCCGAATCTGAGAAGAAGTTTCCTGCTCAAACAGTAAAAATTGTAAATATTGTTTTAAATTATTTTCAAATTTATCATAATATGGGACCTTTAATCAAAATCAAGTCTGCTGTGACTCTCACTTGGATCTTTACAAACTGGCAGACCGTTTTGCTCATTTTCAAAAACCTCTGTCTCCTTGCAACTTAGAAAAACTACTTCATGTCCAGACAAAAGCTTCTTCCACTTAAGTTGCTCCCAAGAGCTACCATTTGGCTTTCCTACTTTTTTAAATAAACTTTTTGTTGGCAGCCCTGTTTGTTTATGTGAGTGATTATGTCTTGTTAGGTTTACAAATTTTAATCCATTATTTAAAATCGCAAAATATGGATTTAGAAGCACTATGGGAAATGTTTAACCTTTGGGATATTTTTTTTATATTTTAATCCATCAGTTATATTTGCAACTTAACAGCAACAACTAATCTTCAACTTACCGTACTGGTAGGTTTATTTAACATTACGACGCTGTTGTTCACCTGTCCCCTCTGTGACTCTGTGACAGGTTATTTGGGTAACTTCTAAGCATAATGCTGGAAGTTATTTATAAAGATAAGTGTAACTGTGAGTAATTACAAGAAAAAACAGCTCCAAGAAAACATGTGAAAACTCTATCTCATTTTTACAATCTGCCAATGTACCATTGCCTTTTAACAAAGTAATCTCAAAATAATAGATGAATAGTTTTTGAAATCAGAAAAAAATTACAAAGATTTAAGATACTGTTAGACAAGAAACTACATGTTGTACCTGCAAATAAGGTGCAATTAAGGCACAAAAAATGGCTTGTTTGAATATGAGAAACCACTGTGTAAAGAAATCTTTCGTGCAAGCTCTGCACGTGTGCAGTACCGGATGCTAGTCAGCCCTTAACCATCAGAGATAAAAACGCGCCTGTGACGAGTGTTGCATTCAGGTTAATCCTGCTGCTTTGGCTGAGGAGAGAGGGAGAAAAAAAAATCAACGTACAGTGTGAATCACCACAATAAAGAGTTAGGGGAGGGGGGTAATGATGTCATTGGTGGTGGTTGGGAGTCATCGCTGATTCAGAGAGGAAAAAGGAGGAGATCGAGGTGGTGGAGGAGGTGGAGGAAGAGGATACGGAAAAGAGGTGGGGAGGTGGGGTACCTGTCGAGTGTGATCCATGGTAACAAGGCGGTGCTGGCCTATGGATGACTCACCAGCACTCGTCTTCTCACACTATACTCTGGGATGGTCCCACTATCCACCAGCATAGACACACAAACACCCTGCATGTACAAATACATGATGTGCATGTAATTAAAATCACAGATGACACGTAGAAACACTTATTTGTGAAGTGATGGGAGAGAAAGGGAGGGGGAGGAGAGGGTCAGGATGACTCACACTTCAGTGATAACACTCCTCCCCCCTGCCCCAATCACACACGGAAACATGAAGGATATATCATTTGGATGCAACCCACATCCTCCCCACATCCTGGGAACCTCCCATCTGAAACCCGGTCTGACAGCGTGAGGCTCCAGCTGACGGCTGTTTGTCTCAAGGTGATGGGAGATCTCTGGCAGGAAGCTCTGAGTTAAAAAAAAAAATGGGGACAAAGTTTGAAACTTTTTTTTCCCATGCAGTCAGCAGAGGTTAGTGTTAATTAGTACATTTATATGTAACTGATAGGAATTGATTTTGATTCAATGCAAGGCTCAATAGATATGACGTTATTCTCCTCTGCAATGTTTCAAACTGATTTTAATGATCATGTTTGGACACAGATGATAAATATTTTGGAACAGACTGTTCCATCAGTCTCCTCTATTCTTTTTTATTTGAACTGGCCTATTTAACACCTTTCAGCACTACAGACCAGTTTAATACTTTAAAATCTTCTTCACTGCACAATATTATCTTCTTTTTTCTCATGTTAATCATAAGATTTTTGTATAATCATTGACATCAAGTGGTGAAGAGAATGATACCATTGTTAGGACATAGAAAGGGGTGCAGCTTTACATCTTTGAGCCCCAACAATGAAAATAGAACAGCTTCCTGATTAAGCAGCTGATCCAGGCAGAGGGACCTCGACCTCGGTAGCCAAACAGGTATGTTAGAAGTTATTTGTTATAATTCTGGTAAGTTCAGGTTCATTGTAGGAAATAACAGTTCTGTAGGTCTTAAGCAGAAAATTTGTTTTCTGTGATGTCTTAACCTTCATTGACATAACTATAATTGATTAGATTCATAATTGCATCTTCATGTAAACAAACAACTTACATTCAAACAAGCCATTTCACACCTTGCCCCCAACCACGTTACAGAGCTTTCCCCTCAGTTTGCCTGTATTTGTAGTTTGATGAGATGTACGGAAATCTATCTATTGTTTATGATTTAATTCTGAAACTTACATTTATTGCTGCTATTGTTTCTTAAAGAATAGCAGAGAAAACTTAAGCTTATTCACAATAGTATCATGGGCAGTAGTCCTATTATTCATTTTACTGAGAATATTTTCACACAAACTATATAAAATATGTATGAAACTAGTAAAAATGTTTTTTTCCAGTTTTTGTACGTTCTGCGTCTAAACAAAATATTCAGTTTGTGTGCATGGAAACATACTAAATGTTTAAACTCAAAGCCATTTTGTTTATTTAAAAACCCTAACCCTCTGCTTAAGCCGGGCATACACTGTGCAATATTTTCAATCATTGTACTCAGCTGAAGATTACGATGTAACCGCAGGGTTTAAAAGTTCACAGCTCATGGGGTATGTTATTATACTGTACTGTACTGTACTGTACTGTACGGCCCGACGCTGTAATGCGAACTCCCTGCTACACATCCAAAAACCACACGTCGGACTCAGTGCCGAGAGATGTCGCTGTTCACACTCGTCAATCTGGAAGAAGAAGAACTCTCTTGTTTGCACATGTGCAATGCTTGAGGTTCTTGTAAATCGGCTCGTAGATCTGCTTCAACTGCAGGATTTGCCCACAAACACCTTACGACAGCCGACAGAATTTCAAACATGTTTGATTTTTGCTCGACCTCACGATTCCTGATTGGGAGGTGGTCGTGAGAGGCTGATCGGACCTTGTTACCCCCTGTATACTACATTAGCCAGGACGAACGATGAGGCTGAAACTCATTGTTGAAAAAATTGTTGCACAACTGGAAAATCAGCCCAAGAAGGGCAATAAATGGTACACTGTATGCCCAGCTTTATTCTTTTCGTCAGTCAGTACTCTGTGGATTAGAGTTTCTTCCTTTTGATGTGTTTGGAGGTTTTTTGAGCTGCAATGCAGCTCAAGGTTCTTATACAAAAAAAAAAAAATGTATTATACGTAAACATAGAAACCATAGCAAGTACATTTTTTAAACCCAGGAGCAGCTCATTACCATCTCAAAAGCTAAATTGATATCTTATTTACTTCCACAAGTGCCAATTCTGCAAGACCCGATTAAGTCAAAATGGAGGTGCAGTGGATTCAGAACAAAAGAAATAAAAGAATAGGAAGAAATTCAAGACATCTCTTTCATAACTCTCTCTGTTGGGTTTTCTGACCAGTGCTTATGAATAAACAATGGTGTCATCCAGGACATGTTGCGGGGATGTTTCCTCTCTTCCGCCCAGATATTTTGTATATTATTTACCAAAGAGTTCACCAGTGTTGTTTTGGCAGTGGTTTACATTCCACCTTTTGCTTTTGCCACACCACATGTGATGCTTTCAGTTCTGCTAAACTACAGACACAACAGCCAAATGTATTTGTGGTAATAACAGGTAAATTTAATCATGCCTCACTCTCTGCTGCACTTCCAATGTTCCAACATATTTTTCAGCAGTTGTACCAGAGAATGCAAAACTTTGGGCCTGTTTTATGCAAATGTCAAGAAATTATACATCTCAAAAGCAAGACCTCCTCTACTCAGATAGCTCTGCATCAGAGATTGACCAGGAGCTAGGAACAGGGAGCTAGTGAACTGCTTTTTGAAATGATGTAATAAAAAAAAAAACTGATGGTGAATGTGAGGAAAATAAGGGAGGTGTTGGAAGATTTCAGAAGAATAAGAAATAAGTCAAATACAATTAACATCAGGGAAGAAAACGTGGAAGGGATGGAGGAGTAGTATATTTACCTCTGTGGTCACCTGGACCACAGACCAGATCGGAGACGCAACTGTAGAGCCGTCTACAAGAACGGACAGAGCAACTTAGGTTCTTCAGTGCACACAGGATGCTACATACCTTCTATAAGTATGTTGTGTAGAGTGTGTGATTTCCCCTTTGAAATGATTTTTAAAAGTAGAACTGGACCCATGAGCATCCTCTTCAGAAGACTTTTAAAGAGCAAAGTGTCTTTAGTAAGAAGCTTCTCCAGATCCATTGCATGAGAGGCTACAACTATTAATATATACTCGTTAGAAAAACAAAAACGTATAAGATATTGATTTTTTCCTTTCCCTTTAGGATTAATTAAGTATTTGTGAAATGAATCACAATATACAAAACTCTAACATAGTTAACATGTTATTAACACTAGCTCCCAAAACATCACCAAATGCAATTGTATCATGTGTGCGCAAGACAAAACGGCAACACAACTGATTGATAAAATGTGAAATACTGTTATTCAAAACACAAAATAAGGCTGTATGAGCTACAAAATAGGCAGAATGCATGATACTGTGCTAACAATGGCCAGAAAGTTATATCAACACTAGGACTGAACGATTGAAGTGCTTACTTCTTATTGCAAGGATCTGTGTGCTACCAAAGGTTACCGGATCTGAATAAATACAGATCCAGTAACCTTTGTCTTTTTGTCACCTGTTGCCATCTTGGTACTCCCCACTTTCATGGAATTGGGCCATAAAAAAAAGCTGAAATACATATATAAATTACATGTACATCATCAATTTAACACTTTTGGCACATCATCAGATAGTGTGTGTTTGTGCATGGGTAATATTCTTAACATCTGACAACAGTATTATTATGCTCCATTAATACACTACTTTTGTTGTGATGGATTTGTACAATATGTAAAATTACATGATTTATTGACTTTGAATTCATACTGAAAATGCAATGTCATGTGTCTATCTTTTACCATACATTACAGTAATTTACTTATGCAATCAAACAGCAATGTGTCAAAGTGATGACTTTGTTTTAAAAGTCTTAAGACTCCCTGAAACTGAGAACATCATCGTTTTTTGATGCTGTAGCGTAGTATTGCTAACATTCTGACTAGGGAGTACCAATATAGCAGCTGGTGACTTCACAGCACCGTGTACTACCAACAGCTTATCAGCAATCCAGTGAATAAAAAGAGATCACTGGTGCTGGCTGCAACTCTCTCTACCTTTCTACATGGTGACAAACCCACTTTAAGCGTTTTACACCACCTTAGGGCTGGAGGGAGATATTTAGTCTCTTAATCTTGTTAAATATTGTGTGATTAAAAATTAAAAATGCCTCTGCAATTTGAAAATTGTGTTTTGTTAAATTGTGATTATATTGCAAATGCATTTAATTGCCCAACCCTAATCAACACATCTATTAATAAGTTTGATTTCCTTAAATTCTTGCACAGCCTTTTGGTAAACAGTTATGAGGATTTCAGCACTTTGCTGTAGCATCCATGTAAATTATGTCTCTATAGTCCAAGTAAACACATTGAAATGGCAAACAGAAGGCTTTATTTCGACTTAAATAGGCAAGAAACACCTAAAGTTTGCAGAACTGTATTAAAGTATTGTTAGAGCTGATTAAGTGTAATGTCAGGTGTGAATCTAACAGAACACATCAATAATTAATGAGCTGAATAATAATTGCCCCAGAACTGATCCCTGGAGGACACCTTTGACCACATCATGGAAGTATGAGTGAATGCCATCTGTTCAAATACCCTGTTTTAACCACCTGTTGATCCTAATATCAACTGACCTGCAGTATGAAAAAAAATTTAAAATATCAATAAAAGGGCTGCATGGTCCTTTAACTATCTAAAGCCTCAAAGCCAAACAAGGTTCCAAAAACAAGAACTTGATTAGGTTTAATCCAGGTTAGCTGCTGTCCAAAATATGAAATTAAATTTAAACAGAAGGTTTTATGCAGAAAATCAGCATAAATGTCAACTATTGTCTTCTTGCATGTGACCAAACATCTCTGTTTTGAGACATATAGTTTAGATTGTTGTTGATGTAAATTACAATACTATACAGACCACTATTAACCTATCTTGCTTTTAAGTTGAAAGTGAAATCATTTGAAGCAGCCTCAATTATCTTTAATTGTATTACTTGATTTGTTTTTTATGTACCTGTCATTTATTTTAATGTATCTATGTTTCTTACTATATGTAACTTTGTTGACTCTTGGCCAGGACTCCCTTGAAAAATATGTTTTTAATCTCATGGGATTTTTTTTTCCTGGTTAAATAAAACTTAAACAAAAATTGTGTTTAAGACTGAACTTGGAGAAGTCTTTTGCAAATGTTTTCTTTGATGAAGGAGTTATCTAAGAGGGGATGCCTATGCCTTGTTGACTAATCCTCTCTTCCTTTTTATTTTTAGGCTTCATAAGAGTTTCCAGCTGCTTGAGGAATTTTCCCATAAAGTTATCTAACGTCACCTAAATGTAGTGAGCGATAGTTGGCTCAAAGGATGTTAACATCAGTGGGGATTTGTCATTGAATACTAGAGAGGATAAAACTCTCCTGTAAATTTTGTAAAATTATAAGTAAAATATGCATTGTCATTAAGCTGCATTAAACAGTCCCCGATTTCATGACTAATTTTCGCATTAATCTCCCCCAGAATTGTTTCAAAAGGGGGGGCCAGATGGGGTCACTAAAAATCTTGGGGGTGGCACACTGAAACAAAAAGCCATAATTTCAAGGCTTGAATCTACTATTGTGGTAAACCTGCCTGTAGAAATCATAAATACTTAAGTAAACATCTACTCATATCTTAGTTTATTGTGTGATGTTTAATGTTCTGTCCCTGGCTGTGCATAATGGGATGAAATGCTAAACTAATAATCAAACTAACAATTCAAACAACAGACAGCCCATTCAAAACATACAGAACAAAATAGTAGGCTCAAAATTTACATCACAAATTTACATCATCAAAAACACAGAGGTTAGGACCTAAGGTTGGTAAAGGCAAGGCAAGGCAAATTTATTTATATAGCACAATTAAGTAAAAAGACAATGCAAAGTGCTTTGCATGATTA
>NW_015150489.1:141502-172918 GCF_000732505.1 Cyprinodon variegatus
CTTTCCGCACTTTTACAGTTTTCTGGAAGTTTGTTCCAGATAAGTGGAGCATAGGAACTAAATGCTGCTTCTCCATAAAGCTGCCAGTTATGCTGAAGCTGATGGAAATTCAGATTCACAATAGGAGATAAAAGGCTTCCAGACATTGAAATATATCTTAGTATTGCCCTGTAAAGTAAATCAAAGATGTTCCAATTTAAGATGTGCCATCACCTCCTCTACCCATCGTTTGTGTGTTGGCGGTGCTGCCTATATCCAATTAAATAAGATCACTCTCCTGGTCAACAATGAAGAAGATGCCATTGCTTTCCTTTGGGCAGTCGTTAATTGTCTTTCTTCTGGTGCCACACCAAAAATGGCTATCAGAGGAACAGGTTCAATGTTTTCTTTATAAATGAATAAAATTCCTTGACCCTTGGGAAAGACCAGTAAATATGAGATGTGTTTGCTGGCACCTGTTTACATCTAGGCCAATTCGGATCAGATCCCTGATAGATTTTTGCCAGGGATGAAGTGCTAAACTGATGCTACTACAATTTACAGTGGTGAGTTGGGAGGCCAATGGGGTGGCCACAGCATTGCACAAGGTGGTCATGGCTACCCCTGTTGGCGCCACTGATCTCCCCCTCCGCTCTGGAGCTGCACATGTCCAGAGGGAAAAGTTTCAGTTAGTCATTTTATACTGAACTCTTACGGTTGCTTCACAATAGCTATTTTCACCTGTTGTTTTATAGGTTTCAACATTTGTTAATATAATACGTGATGTTTGGATATAATGAACACCACTGAGCCTCCCCTGCCTCAGAGAGCAGCAGCCACCACTGCTTAACATGTTGTGGGCTTCATGGTACACGATGATGCAACACCTATGTAACCAGAAAATGATGTCATCCAGATATTTTCAGCAAGTCTTTTTGAGAAAAACTTGTTTGGAAAAAAATTACTAACACTGTTACCATACTTTTCGTTTGAAAAAAAAAAGTGAGTAGCTCAAATTCAGTTCCTTAAAAATTGTTTAATGTCAAGATTAAAGTCATGACACAGATCGAAGTTTTCTAAAACTAATAATTTTTCTTTTTTTTGTGCCAGATTGGTTAGTTCTAGTATTAATAACAAGCTTATTGGGATTTGACAGTGGCTGGAGTATCAGTATTAAACAAAATCTCACATCAAATCTGTGTGACATTAAGGCAGAATAGTTTTAAATTCTCAGTCTCCCCAATGTCTCAGACGCCAGGCCTTCCCTATAATGAATTGAATCTGCATTTTGTACACACACACACACAGATCTTTTAAACTGAAGCCAGAAAAGTGAAGCAGTCCCACGCTCTCTGTAAATCATAAAGACTCCTCTTATCTTCTGATAGCTAAAACATGCAAGCATTGAAAGCACTTGGCGAGCACACATTATTCCCATCAATTACTCCGAGAAATAACTTCCGTCTGTGTAAATCGACGCCAGCTGACAAGCCACGGACAGGTCCTGGCGCAACGTTGCTGTTTTATGAATGGCATCTGGACAACGAGAACACCTGCACCGGGTGACCCTGCAGGAGTCGATGAAGAGCGACGTTCCCCAGGGGATGCAAGGAGTGCAGAGCGGGATCTGAATCTTCTTGTTTGTGTGCATTGCAGAGGTCGGACTGAAACTCTGTCAACAGTTAAACCCTCTCTGCACCTGGCAAAGAGAAGTTTGTTTATCCGGGGTCATCTGGTGACGCGGTGTTTCATTGGACCAGTGTTGAAGGTCTTTCTGGTAACCTTTGTCTTTTCTCTTTTCCCTCTACCCTGCAGGCTATTTAGGTGGCGGTAAAACTTGCTGCAACTAGATCTTCCTTCTGGCAGCAACCAAATGAACAGAAGGATTATTTACACAACATTTCACCTGTCAATTCTTCATAAATATGTTACATTCATATCTATCATAAAATCTCTAATTAGTTTTGTCATTGCATCATTTAGTTAAGAAGCTGGTAATTTAATTTTAAAGGTGAAAATACCATCAAAATGGTCTTCAACATTTTCAAAGCCAAGGACCCCCAAACTGATGGCGAGATGGAGGGGGGGACCCCCTAATTGTATATATATATATAGTATGAAGTCACTTTAATACAGTGCACTAGCCACTCTAATACAGATGGAGTAGTAATGTAACAAAAGTAATTTCGCTCTGGGTTTATTAAAGTATTTCTGATTCTGATTCCTCATTGATGGGACAGGTGTTGTGAATGAAACGGTGCCCAGGTTGAAAGAGCTCCTGGGTGTCGCTGAATGTGTGCATTGCTGACTGAAAGACATCTTCTGCCTCCATTTATCTATTTACGACAGTTTCTTAAATTCATGTTAATGTGTATTTAAAGACATTTCAATTAAAGGAAAAAATTGCAGGGGGGAAATAAAAAAAAAGTCTAATCAACCAAAACATTTGCGAGCCCCATGCAGTACCTCTGTGGATCCCCTAGGGGTCACGAACCCCCTGTTGAAGAACTCTGACTTAAAGTGAAGAAAACAAATTATATGGATTCATTACACGCGGACATATTGCAAATATTAATTTTGGTGAAATACGATTATTATTATGGCTTACAGCTAATAAAATCCTGAAT
This sequence comes from Cyprinodon variegatus, assembly GCF_000732505.1. Classification (NCBI taxonomy): domain Eukaryota; kingdom Metazoa; phylum Chordata; class Actinopteri; order Cyprinodontiformes; family Cyprinodontidae; genus Cyprinodon; species Cyprinodon variegatus. The sequence continues at coordinate 144,109 of NW_015150489.1, forward strand.
TTAGTTTCTCAAAATAAACATATATTAAACACCAAAAAAAAAAACATTTTCAATCCTGATGTCAGTTGACTAATAGAGATCAATACATCAAAAATTGTTCTGGAGCTTCTTCTGCATGAATAACGGAAACAGCAGGGTGTGTGATGGAGGTGATCAGCCTGTGGCTTTGCTGAGGTGTTAGAAAGTTGTTTTAATAGCGACATTTAACCCGTCTGCATCATAATCTTAGTTATCTTCCAGTTTATAATACTTTTTATGTGGTTTAAGTCAGACCAGTGTTCTGGCTAACCAATCTTAGGAATATAATGATCATGGTGATAAAGCAGGTATTTACCTTTTCAGAAATGTTTGACTAAACATCACAAGGTTGCAGCAATCCATGTTGTTAGTGCAACTTTTCCTGCTAGACTTTTTCTTTCCACTACTTTCCATTCTTTATAATATACTTCATTGATGACCTTTCATGGATAACTCTCCTCTTGACATGTATCAAAATCTCTCCCATAATTGTATGAGTCACCATAACATAGTATTTTAAAATACTAAAGACATTTTTCTATTGCTCATCTGTACAGCACTTGATTTATACCAACACTGTATCATAAAATAGGCCAGTTCCTAATGGGTTTACATTTATCAACTATCAACTACACACAGTGCACCATGATCACAGGAAAAATGAAAAACTTTGCAAATTTTTTTAAATATACAAAAACTCTTAAGTATTCACAGCCTTACTTCATTATTTTGTTGCAGGCCTGCCTTTGGCTGTTTCACCCATTCTCTTAATACCAGCTGTGAGGTTGACCTTATAGAGAGATGTGTGCCTTTCCAGTCAGCTGAGTTTACAACAGGTGGACTTCTTTATATATATATCTATATATATATATATATATAGATATATATATATATCTATATCTATATGTGCTATATCTATCTATCTATATCTATATATAGATATAGATATATATTGGGTGTGGTTACAGTTAACGGTATAGTGGAGAATTTTCGCACATTTTTGAAAAGACCCGCCCTCTCCACTTAAACAAATGCACATGCACAACCCTGTACCCGCTCCCAAGATGGAACACCTGTTAAAAGTGTGCAAGAGCGTGCGGGAGCCCATTTCTCCTGGTGCACACTCTGTTTAACCCTCTCAGGCTCAAATTAAGTTGTAGTTGCAGGAAAACTCTGATATTTGGAGAAAATTATCATATTGGGTAGTAATATACAATTCAGACTATTTTTTTTAGAGAGACCTTCACATGCAATGAATTCTGGGATGTTGCAGATTTGCAACAGTGGCCCGGAGTGGTAAATTAACACTGAAGACTGAATCTGATATGAACGTTAACTTTATTTGAATTTCACAAACAAAAAAATTAACAAAACAAAATTCGTAAAAATTCTCCCACAAAATTAGAGACAACTTTTTCTTAAACTTTTTCTCCACCGACATCTCAAAACCTCTTGAGAAGGCCGTTTCTGGTAAACTGTTGCTCAAAATATAGGCAAACTAGTAGATAAAGCATGTAGCATCCATTGGTACCTGTTTGGGCACACGTTGCAAATCCACAACAATGAAATCAAGATGCCTCTGGTCAAAAACTCAGAGGAGATAAAAATCTACTAATTTGCATGTGTCACATCTATACTCATTCATGATTCATCTTATGTAGTAATGATTTCAAAATAATGGAAATTGTTAGTGATACTTACATGAAATTGGTGCTTAGAAAATCTGTTTCAGTGACACCAAGGACTCAGCCATGTTGAAAGTGAGTCAGCAGTGCTATCTGGTGAGCTGGAGAGAAACTGTTTGTTGCAAATGCACAACTAAGTCCTTCTGTGGTACTCCTGAGTAACAAAAGCTCTTAAAATATAGATGTGGAGTAATTAGCTAAGTGGCATTTAGCTGTTGCAAATCTGCAACATCTGCCTGGAGAGGGTTAAAAGTTGCTGCTTGCATCGCTCATACAAGCCCACTTTATACTATATATACTGTATATTATATATAGAACATTGAAGGTTTTATACCGTATATAGCTATAGATTCTGTACATATCTAATGTTTCTGCACCATCAACACCAAGTCAAATTCCTTGTAAGTGCAAACCTACTTGGCAATAAACTTGGTGATCAATGGAGGAGTTGATATGGTAAAAGTTTCTCACTGGGATATAAAAAGTTTCCATTTTTACAGAACAACCGTCTGTTTCAGCTGGTGCAACATTTCCTCCAGGTGGGGCGACCTTTGCTTCCTGTTCCATCTGCACAGAAAAACCCAGCTGACATGTGTAATTAGCAGCCGCTGGCAGTAAATCATCTCCACTCTGGCAACCACATGCCTCCTGTGTTAAATTTAGCACGTATCAAGAGTCTGTTAGATTTAAACCTTTTTAAAGTCTCCTTCTGTAGTTCACATATTCATGTAAGATTGTCCTACTTTTTCAAACTTATGTTTCCTTGTTTCCCTGTTTTTTATGATATATCAAGCACATAGGTTCCAGAGGATTTTTGTGGTAGGAAGTTTGAGAAGAGGCAGGCAGGTAGGAAGGAGACTTGGGGGAGACAAGGGAACAAGGAGGAAGGAAAGGGGGAAGGAGACAAAGATTGCAGAAATAAGGAAGGTCAAAAGCAACAAAATGATGACCAAACAGAAGACAAGAAACACAGAAAGAAGTAGGATAAAGGGAAAAGAATAAATAGAAAATATACAGAAACAGAAAATATAGGTCAGGGAGGATTATGGGACACAAAGGGGGATGGAGGGACATCAAGGGTTAGTGCTTTAGGTAGAAGGACATCAAGTCAAGAAAGAATTAAAAAAAAAAACAAGATTACACAGGAAAACCTTATAGATCTTCCACACCAAGCATGATTCAAGGCAATTCCATTCCAGATTCAATCTTACATTTGTATCCATAAGGAATCCTACAGGGAAAAAAAGAACTCATTGCTACAAATGGACAAAAATTGCAGAATTTATCCTAAAATAACTGGCAGAACCACAGTGCTTCTTAAAAAGTTCCACTGCTAATCAAGCATTAAGGACATCAATGATTATTTTAAGGTGTTGGAATTATTTATTAGCCTAAAATGTTACATTGCACATCTAAATCCAGAGAACAATTATAAACATATCCAAAAGCTTTCTCTGTTATCAACTTAAACATCTCGGCAGGTACAAAACAAGCAAACAAAATCATGTGATAATACCAAGTATATGGACAATTAGTAAATGCATGATTACAAAAAATGTTTTATTATGATCAAAAAATGTGGCCCCTGGCCTCATTTTTAAAGGTCCTCTTAGTAGCTGAACCCACAAAAATAAAATAGAAATCCACACTAACGCTGAATTTTTTTATGTTTCTTGTTTGATTGGGTTTTTTAATGGGGCGGGGCTACATAGTGTGACCGTTATCTGTGCGGCTGATTATGATGTGACTGACTGAAAACTGAAGTCCAAGTTGGCTGTTAAGGTTGATTCTGAAAAACTAAATCTTCAATAAAACATTCCCTTTACATCAACTGCATTATTTATATCTAATAAGCAAAAAACTGCATTGGTCAGAGAATTTATTAGCACATGATACTGAAATGCATAATTTTGCCTAAATTAATCCAGACCCCCAGAATTACTCACAGAACCCTGGGCTGAGAATCGACCTCTTCTGCAATGGTGAGAAATTGATTTTAGAAAAATAAAGTGTACAATGCTACCACCTGGTGGATAAAAGGGAGAACAGTAGACAAAAATAAAACCTTACTATTTTTGCGTACTGCTCTCCCTTTTATCCACCAGGGGGCAGCGGTGAACTGAGAGACGCTTTCCTAGTTGTGACATTTTTAAATGAATGCCTTTTTCATTTAAAAACATCACAACTAAAGAAAGCATCTTGCAGTTCACAGCTTAAAATTTCAGTGCTGTAGAGATTTCTCTTTTCATTGTTTTACACTAAAAAGGGGAGATTAATGTCCAATAGATCAAACTTTGGATGAGAAAATGAAAATGCACTTTTTGACTCAGAGTAAAAAGAATGTTGAAATATAAAGAGTTTGGTTTTGGGGCTCAGTAGATGAACAGGACTCGGGTGCGGGGAAGAGTGGAGAAAGTGTCTGCCATCTTGCGGATTCTTACGTAATTGATGAATCCACGGAGGAAGAGCAAGAGACCTAAAGAGAAAACAAAAAAAGAGGAACAATACGACCATTAAAATAAATATTACATTTAAAATGATATAATTCAATGTTTCAAAGTAGCTGTTATTAGAAATGGAATTAGTGCAGCATGTTAGAATAACTGTCCATTTAATGGTTTTACTGTTAAAGATTTACCAAATGGTTAAAACCTGTTAATCCTTTCCTGCAGTGATATGATTGATTTGTATGTCACATGGAAACATTATAGCCCTCATTACTGAGGGATTATTTGATGCTCGTTTACTGAATACTGAAAAGAGCCTTTATTTAGTTTATTTCCTTTCCAGTCCAACTATTACTTTGAGTTTAGAGTTCTTATTTTCCAAATAATCAAAAAATAATAATACCTTTAATAATGATCATTTCCCTTTGGGATTAGTAAAGTATTTTTGAATGGAATACAGACTTTATTTCAGGGGTGTCTAAGGCTACGTTCACACTGCAGGCCTTGATACTCAATTCCAATGTTTTTGTGAAATCTTATTTATTTTTTATTTTTTTTGCGTTGCCGTTCATATTTCCAAATATATGCGACTTGTATGTGATCTCCTGTGTGAACTGCAGTCATGCAACGCAAGTGTCCCACATGCGCAGTAGAGGACGCAATGACGTCACAGGCCAGTGTGCTCTTTTTTTCCGAAAGTAAACATGGATGGTAGTGCCGGAGCACATCTAGCAATCTTTCCCAACCATAAAAACACAATCTTTTCAAGATGGTTAAACATAAATACTGCTCTACGCATCCTCGTCCGCCATGGTTGTTGTTTTCTTTTCTTTTTTTTTACGTTTATACATATATATATATAAACACAAACATAAACATATATGGGAAGTATGCCAATATTCGCAAGACAAGGTTTTAAGTAAAGAAACGTATCATTCATACAAAATCTGACCTTAAGGGTTTTATGTACTCAGTCCATTTAGTCCAAATTTTGTAAAACATGTCCTTTTGCATCCTGAGGGAAAAAGACAACTTTTCCATGACATATATTTCGTGTATTATATTGATCCAATCCTCAATAGTTGGAGGTTCCACTCTCAGCCACTTTCTTATGATGGCCTTTTTGCTTGCAATAAGTAACATACCAAGTAATCTTTTATCATTGTTATTCCTATTTGTCACAGGAACATCACCCAAATACAGTGTTTCACATTTAAGGGGAATTTTAGTACCAAATACATTATTAACATGTTGACCTATCTGTGTCCAATAATTAATTATAATGTGACAATCCCAAAAAATATAGAAGTGGTTGGCACCAGTGTCCCCCACAGTCTCCAACATGCTTCATTACCACCTTGATGACATTTCTGGATAGGCGTGATAAAGTACCTGATCATGTTCTTTCAACTGAACTCTCGCCATGTATTCGACCCTGTTATTGTCCACTGAAATTGACATATATTGGTCCAACTGTCAGGTGAGATAACCATATTTCTCTCCTTTTCCCACCTCTTCTTTATACCTTCTGTGCTGACTTGTGTACATTGCTGAATGCCCTTATATAATCTTGGTTGTATAATGGTTGTTGTTTTCTTGCCAGTTCTTCATAGTAAGACCCAGAATAGTGACCTTTGTCAGGTATTAATGGCGTTCAGGTCGGATAGATGCGACCTAGCAGTTCAGACACAAGTCGCATTTAAAAAGATCAGATTAAGATCGGATTCAGGACCACATAGCCAAGTGGCCTGGGCCGCATGTGAAAAAATTGGATCTGTGTTGTTCAGACTGCCATGAAAAGATTAGATCCAGGTCACATATGGACAAAAAAAAATCAGATTTGGGTCACTTCAGGCTGCAGTGTGAACGTAGCCAAAGTGGTTCCAGAAAGAGCCGGGTGGCTGAAGGTTTTCTTTCAAACCAAGCAATTGCATCAAGGGAGTCCAATCTGAAGATGACGACTTGATGTTAGGAATGGAGTCTGGTGTGCTATTGTTTGATTGGAAAGTAAACCTGCAACCACTCAGCCCTTTCTGGAACCACTTTGACACCTGTGATTAATTTAAATGATACTGGAGTTGGTATTTAATAACTAGTAACTTGGATCTTAAGCTATATCTTTTTGTTTTGTTTATTTTTCATAGATTACAAAATAATTCCAAATTTCTTCACTGTAAAGTTCACAGTGTACAAATTAGAGTGCAACTTTTAAAAAACAAGACACCTTAAAATTTTCTTCTTCACAACCTTTTCCAAATATAAGCAATACATTACATTTAGATACAAATAGATTATCATATGTTAGCGTTAAATTTGTATTTTTATGGAATTGTCTGAAATAAAGTTATTCAACTAGAGTTCTGCTCTGTTTTTTTTTACTTTACAGACCTGCTGCAATAGGCCTCATGAGATAAAGTGATTTATGGAAATGCTACTTACCCATTACCAGAAACACCCACCACAGCCAGTACTGTCCATCAAAGTAACCCGGGAAGTATGCGGAGAACTAAAACCCAATAAAGACAGACGCAGATAACTTTAGATTAAATGTGACTTCAATGGTTCGATTAAAATAAACAACTGAAGAAAGGAGGGTGGTCCTGAAGAGATTCTTGCACAGCACAAACAGGCTGACCACTACAGAGAAATTGCTCTGAAATACCAGAGCTTTTAAGGCTTTTGAAGGTTTTATTATGACTTGTGTATCAACAAAGCCCCATTTGACTGTGCAGCAAGGTAATCGGTTTTATTTCTCTTACCCTGACGATGAGAATCCATTTGATGAGGGAGAGTCCGAAGCCGGAGATTGCACCGTAGCGTCCAGCAGCCGAAGTGGTCAAGCAGAAAGACAAGAAGAAGCCGATCCAGTTGAACAGGAAAGCCACTGCAAAGGGGGAAACGGAGAAAAAAATGAAGGAGTTTTGGGCTTGAGGCTCACAAATTGAAACCATAGAAGTCATTTATTGTTAAACAATGATGAACTAACTGAAGAATGTGAGCATAAAGATGCCGTCATTTCCTATTCTGAGTTGATCGGCGTCATCAAAGTCATCTCTGGTGACAAAGTCCTCGTCCTGCAACAGATTAAATCCCAGAAAGCATTAATGCCTGAAGAGATATCACAGAAGCTGGACTTGGCTAACCTGACTATTAGCGTACCCTGCAAAAGTGTTCACAGCTCCTTAACTCTGATGTTTTATCAGGTTAAAAAGACAGTTTGTGTATTTTTCCTACATTCTACCTCACATTGAACATGAATTGGTTTATAATAATTAAGTAAGGAACTAAAAAAGAAACATGATTGAGATAAGGACAGAAAAATACTAAATAAACCTGAAAAAAAGAATGGCTTCAAAATAATAAAGAAGAGCGCAGAAGTAGCTAAATGTCCAAATGTTAAGGGGTGTAAATACTTTTACAAGGTGGTGTACTTTCAGACAACTTATACTTCCAATTTTGGGTTTATCTAGAAAAATCAGCTACTAAAGAAAACAAACTTTAAAGAATAAAAAAAAGGTGATCTGACAGACTTGTTAGACGAATGGAGACATCACAACACAGGAGCCCTAAATTCATCATGAGAACAATGACCCTTAAACTCAGCAGATTCAGAGGATCTCCTCTTAAAGCTGACTCAGGAATCACTAACACTTTACAAACACACAGTGGGATACTGATAACGTAAGACGATGTCGGGGCATTTCTGTTTTTCACACCACAAACTAAAACTACATCAGCTCACTGCTACAAGTTACCTCCAATGAACCAGGAATAATATCGTCAAAAGTCTCCAGGCGTTCTCTGTGATGAGGCTGCTGTCGCAAAGAGTGGCAGAGAAACACAACCAAAAGAACCAGTGAAAGAGGAACAGATTAAATCACAAGTCATGCGGTTAATCTGCATCATCATGGTGCCTCATCAGTGCACCAGCAGTTACGCCATCTCTAATGTTAGTAATTGTAACCGTGTCTCTCTTCCTGTCACACCCGTGAAAGTGCCGCTGAATTACTGCGCAATCTGACTAACATAGACCTGGGGTCTATCTCAGTCGCACCGAAACAATCCCACATGTGTAAAACCGTGTAGGGTGTGATCATCCCCATTTATTTTCAATGAGTGCTAAACGCCACGACCTCGTCTGACACGATTTTCTGTTCAGACGGAAAATGTGTCTTATACCTAAAACAATGAAAAATGACCAAATACAGAACTAGTTTAAAAAAAAATAATCAGAGCCATTAGTTATCAGGCTCCTCTCCTGTGGAACTAACTATCAGTTTTAGTCCGTGAGGAAGACACCCTGTCTATTTTTAAGCTAGCTTATACTTAGAGTGGGCCACGTTATGCTGAAATATCTCCATAGTTATGCTACTAAAGGCTTAGACTGCTGGAAGACATAGGGACCCCTTTTCATCATTCTGTTTCATTTGATCTCTATTCTCCCATTTTGCAGTATTTGTTAGGTCAACCTTTAACTTTATGTTATCTCTGCCTTTCCTGTCATAGTAACCGTTTATTTTTGGTTGTGACATAATCCTGGAGGAAGCATCAGTTGTTTTCAAGTGTTTAGTCCTGTTCCTCTCCTTGACATAGCTATGGGTTCAGCTTTTACTAACTGGATGCGTTCTCTTTCATCTTTGATATGAAAATTGGTTCAGAGCTCATCTGCTCAGCTGTTTCTTTCCCAATCGGAGCCCCTTGTGGAGCTACTTTACCATTACCTTTTCTGACAGAATCTATTTATAGATCAGTGCTTCCAAGTTCCTTTCGTATGTCTATATCTGTCTCATTGAACCCCAGTCAGCCTCGGCAGGAGAATGCTCTCGCACTGCTGGAGCTTTCCTCTTGCAAAAAAGGGAGTTTTTCCTTTCCACTGTCGTTGCATGCATGCTTGGTGTGAGGGATTGCTGTACAGTCTATATAATGAGCTAGTTTTTTGCTTAGATAGAAAACATTGAACCAATCTGACTGTATGATCTGGTTTAATAGTCCCTATCAAGCTTCTTGAGATGACATGAGTTGTGGATTGGTTCTATATAAATAAACTGAATTAAAAACAGAACATCAAACTAATATTTCTACTGAAATTACTTTATTTTAAATTACTTAGAGACACTGATAATATATTTTTTTAAAGATCTTTCCTTTCAGTTTAGTTTTTGAGCAACTTCCATTCTTGTGAAAGGGCTTTAGTTACACCAGAGATGCCATCAGATATGAAAGGAACACAAAAAACATCTCCTAAAAGGCCGCTGTACACTTCCTGCCACACGAAAAACACCGGACGAGTCTGGGAGGGGGAGTCACGCTCCAACTCTGTGTATGTGAGAGCGAGTTCTGTTTACAGATAAGAAGATGACACAAGGAAAAAAAGCTAGCTACTCACTCTTGCTGCGACCAGAGGAGAGGATGTCTCGGCTTTAGTTCTTTCTGCTTCGTCATAGGAAGGTAGCGTCGTTGCTACGTTGTAGGATGGAGGCTTAGGGAAAACCCCATCTTCCTTGTGGTCAAAGTAGGCTGCAGATAAAGCAACGGTTACATAAATAAGAATGTTATACTGTTCTATTTCAAAGAGCAGGACTTGAAAGGCATTTTTTCCCCACATAAAATCAACACAGTAAAGTCTGGGGATATCCAAAAAACAAACACTACATAGTTTTATGCATCCATATTTACTCTAACAATACCTATTCATTTTTTACACAAAACTGTGTTTTCTGTTAAATATGCTGAAAAGTAATCAATGCTGTTAGAAACAGATGAATAGCATTGCTTTTCCTGAATACTGGGTGTTCACTTAGGTTTCACTGGTAAAACATATCCAAGAATCATGTTACCAATGCCATTGAAAAAGAATGGGAAAAAAGGGAGTTTTTCCTCTCCACTGTCGCTGCATGCATACTTGATGTGAGGGGTTGCTGAAGATTCTATATGATGAAATTAATGACTTGAGCTTCTGAGATTTTTAGCCAATGAGTAACATTATTACCAGGACTGTCCAGTGCAATGCTGCTGTATGGAGGGGGAGCATCAGCAGCGAGCTGAGGAGTCTCCTGCGTGTCCTCCTCCTCGTTGGGCAGCTGGAGAAGGGAGATGCAAAATTAAGCTCTCAACCTAGCTGCTCCCTCTTCTTCTATAGGGATCTTTACGCATAAAATGATTCCAAATCCAGAGCTAAGTTATTTTCACATAACGTCAAATTTCTAAATAATCAGACATGTTTTCAACAATATAACAGAAGAAAGAAAAGCTCACAAAATATAAACATGGACATCATGAGTGTTAATTAGCAAAAGCATAAGCAAGCATGATTGTATCATAAAAAAAACTAAACCAGCTTTTTAAATATTTCTTAAATATTTAGGTAGAATTTTGTCCTAACTGAGGATGAGAATTGGAGTCACACAGATAAAATGCATTTCTATGATGGTGAAACCTTACTTTATGTTTCACCAGAAATCACTATTAAAGATAGTTATCCTGTGATGGTTATAATAGTAAACACACAGATTGGTAAAAGAAAAGGACAAGAGAAAGAAAACTTATAAAGTCCCATCAGTCCGTTTTAAAGCATCTCCTACTCTTATGTCTATCTGCATGAACTGCAAATACATTGAAAGGTAAATAATGAATGCAGGGCTGTCAACTCTCACCCACTGGGAGTGAGACTCACCCATCTCAGTGTCTTCACACACTCTCACTCCATATTCCCAATTTCTCACATTAAAAATGACAGACATTAAAACTCAACTCCGTTCCACCTATTTATGTATAAAAATACCATGGTGATCAAAATCCAGTCTGTGTTTTTAATACAACCTTAGTGCTAACACACGAGAACATGCCAAGTTCATATCCAGTCCGTATTCCCACCTATTTACTGTGTTAGATATTGAAAAAAGACAGTTGTTATGAGTTATTTTAGTTTAACTTTTATCCTATCCCATCTGGACTAGGATAATTCACTTTGTAAATTATTAAAGATTTTAAGCAATCTAGTACTTGAGTAAATATGAATAAAAAATACAGCAGCTAGCTTAAATTATTGATGTAGAGACTGAGTGTAGGATCACATCCAATGGTTTGTTTTCTCTTTACCTGCTGCTTTTTTTAGTCCTAGTTTAAGCCCATGTTTTGCTCACAAGTTAAATAATTATTGCTCAGTCTAGTTTAATAATCTCCCATTGGCATTTAGGAGCAATTAAACCAACACAAATATGTTAATTCTTAAAGCTTTCAGGTTTGCCTCTCAAATCCATAGAAGCTCCACAAAAAGAAATAAAACCATTGTTTTTAAAAGATCAGTCACCCAAGAAAAGACCAACCACATTCAGAGAGGATGTGCAGAATAAATCAGATATCCTGGATTCATAGAGGAGAAACCACAGAGATGTTCTTCTTTTATCATTACTAATCTTATTTATTTATCTTTATTTTGGTCCATTGAACATTTTTAAAATCACACCTTCCAAACAGAAACATCCAGAGAAGTGCTGTCTCCTGTCATGATGAGATTTTATAAAAACTACAGCCACCTAAAAGGTCTAAATTGTTTAGCCGTTTTGTCAATTGTAAGAAAAACTTAGCCTTTTACCAAATATACATACACAGTGTTGTTTGCAAAGGTTTCGCTTGCTCTGGTTCCTGTATCAATGCCAGTAAACCAATAATAGCTAATTAGTTCCCAATTGTTTAATTTACTTAAATATAATTTAAAGTATATTTAAGATGCAAGTATTTTAGTAGGGCCCATTCTGCTTTACTTTGATTCTGCAAAAATCACCAGAATGTAGAAAATAATGTATATTGTGAGAAAAATCTTCCACATAACTACAGACCACTTATTGTTAGTCAGTAACATTTACTGTTCTATAAAAAAATACTAATTTTGCCACTTTGCTTCAGTTAAATCCTCTGAAAACCTCCAACCTATAGCTGTACCTGTCCTCATCTAACCCTGACAGGGCTTCCTGTCCAAACTATTTCAAAATCTCACCCCAAGGTTTGATGAAAAGTTGGCAGCCCTGTAAATGTATGCTAGAACATAGTTTACTTTAAGTCATGGTTAAACAGATAAACATGAGGAGCACTTTTAACCACAATAAAATAATCTAGACCGAAAATTACTTGTTTAAATAACAGCTTCATTAAAGACTCCATAAAGTGTATTTAAACTCAATCGTTTTGTTGTTTGTGTTTTAATGAGTTTAACGAATATGTTTTTGCTGTAAAAAAAAATGTTGTGTTTGGTTTGAGTATTTCAAATACTTCACAGTCTAAGATACTACGGAATAAAGTTCATTAATAATACTTTTAAACTCTTTTTACTTCTGTGTCGAATCGGCGTTTGAGGTCTACGTATTAGCTTGTGTTTGTGTTAGCCTCATTTCAGCAAATTTAAATCGGTAACAATAACAAACCTCACAACGAAGTGACTCGGATATATTTTTAGAACCAGTTTATATGTTCCTAATACAGACAAACGTCCATATTATAGAAAACGACATAGTAAGACGGGGCTGTCTATAGGCGGCTAACAGTGAGAGGCTAACAGAATGATGGTGGTTTAGAGGAGGCCTTGTTGTCACATACCTGCTGATACCTGGCGCTAGAATCCGCCATTCTTCGAACAACAGATACAACACAACCACCGCAGCAAAGGAATGTTAAAAACAGTGAAACTAAAACATTCGACAGTCAACAAAATGGAAAACTGCTTCTCCTCGGTTAAAGGAAGCTGTTAATGCTGTAAAGCTACAACACCGCTAAACGGATTAGCTTCCACTTCCTGCTAGCATTGAAGAGCCATGGCAGTGTTACCCAAATTATGTATATGTTTAGACAATTTGAAAAACACACGATGGTATTTTTTTATGTTTAACTCCCCTTTTTATATATTTTTTTATTTTATATTCGACTTTCAGCAAATTTTTACCGACTTTAACTTTGAAATGCAACCCTGTCAGCGTCCGTTTCTTTTGCCAACTTGATTAAGGACATTCCGCCTCGGCAAATGATTGACGTAATAAACCACAACAAACTCTCTACTTCCCCCTTCTGGTGAAAACTGGAACGACCATTTGAAAGAAAAAATAATCTTATATGGAAGAAAAAAAATGTACTGTATCTGGTGGAAACAAAGTGGATTTTTTTTTCTTACTTTTTTGGAACTTTTATCTGGTGTAATTTATGACCAAAAATTGAATAATGGCTACTAAAATTCATAAAAGTTCCCAGTCATGCACCCACTCATTTTATTGTTGTAATGTCATTGTTTGAAAGTGTGTCTATGTGTTTTGACTGATATTGTATTATGTGATCTTGTGTTGTTTTGTCTTCCTGCCTCAGGACGACAGATGTAAATTAGCAACTATATTTTTGGCTCATTTACAATCTGTACAGGAGAATAAGATTGTTCATTAATGTGCTCTGTCCTGATTAAAAATATAAGAAATAAATAAAATGAATAAGTTTAGGACAGGCCTGACATCAGTTTGTCAAACATAAACAGAAATCGCCTAGAGGAACTCACTGATCTAGAGCACCTTGCAAAAGCATTTATACCCATTAACCTACAGGTAATTGAAAATATATATATATATTGCATAAAACTGCAATATCTATGAAAGTGAAGCGGTCATTGTATATAGATTTACTACACATTGAGGAAAAAAATATTTCAAACATAGTAAGGGACTGCCTCTGGCTCAGTTTGTTGCACTGTTGCCAAGCAGCAAGAAGCTCCTGGGTTTGAATCCTGGCCTAGGGTCTTTCTGCATGTTGTCTGCATGTTCTCCCCATGCATGTCTGGGATCTTTCTGGGTCTGGCTTCCTCCTACAGTCTAAAAGACTGTTAGGTTAGATTGGTGACTCTAAATTGTCCTTAGCTTTGTGTTTGTGTTCATGGATTCAAATCTATATATATATCACCAATCAAAATGTTTGCCTCACCAAGAAAGCAAGGCATTTAAGGCAAAAGGAGACTACTCAGAGCAGATCGACACCCAACCGTAAGTTGACTAAATTAAAATAAATGCAACAAGATTCCCAGGTACTGCTGGTAAGTAGGCTGTGGGTACTAAATAAAATACAACACAACACTAATGACACATTTAATGGAACCAAATCTGCATATGGTGATGGCACAGTATAGATAAACATATAAGATCATCAGGAACTAACATAATTTAGGCCAAACTGATTTTGGAACCTAAACTGACCAAGAGATTAACTTTTTTACCAACCAGAAACAAAACCTACTGTTATAACACAAATGAGTGACACAAGAAAAAATCTCAAAAGAAGTTATTCTCAAAATCATTCAATTTAACAAGCTGTATTCAAACTTTTTTACTCCTCTGCAATACAGATTCCCCTTTAAAATTTTTGCTGCTTTCACAGTATTTAGTTTTGTGCTTATTTGTAGGCCTTCTTTTTTCCACTTGTTTTTGCTAACATCTAACCTGAATTTCCCCTCTGTGGGACAACAAAGGTTTCTATTCTGTAATATTTCTATTTTATTTTAATAGTTACAGACAGTTCCTAAAACGATTCAACATTATTACTGTAGGCCTATCTGAAACTTTGATGGATACTGCACATGGAGCAGCTTTTGAACTTGGTGGCTATGAATTCAAATGTATAAATAAGAAGAACAAAGGTGAAGATGGAGAAGTGAAAAATATACGAGTGAATCACAATAGAAAGGGTTACATATAAAGCAAAAGAAAAAAAATAGCTCAATTAATCTGATTTACAGATCATATAAATCATCTAGGGCTGTAAGTAATAACGATTTCATGGTCAAAATGTCACATTTTAAAGTTACCTTAAAGGTATAGTGGAGGATGTTTTTTTTCCAGGTGGATCTTCAAAATAAGTGGTCCTTCAAGTGTCAATCATTCTGGTGATATGTTTACATAAGGACGTCCTATGTGCTCATCCCCATTTTCACATACTGGTGGTGAGTCTGACATTGTGGAAAAATTGCAAATCTTTTTTTGGAAAGTAAGCTTGTATGAGCGATTCAAACAGCTTTTTTAAACAGAGCGTGTATCCTCTCGCACGTGTCTAATAGCCATTCCTTCTCGGGAGCGGGTACAGCGTTGCGCAGGTGCATTTTTTTCTTATAGTGGAGAGACTTTTTAAAAAATTCAGAAAATCCTCCTCTATACCTTTAAATGGATCTGAAACTTCTCCACAAGTATATTCAAAATTTTCTGCACGTTGATGCGGGCAGTGTAGCCGCTTGTGGATTTTAATTGTTTTTCTTTAGATTTCTATGTTTTTCATCATATTAAGTTTTTATTTCAACCCCTCTATCCTTAAATATGTAATTCAGGTGTTTTTGGACATATTGAAGGTTACAACATGTTTTCCAGCGTGTTTTTTTCGTCAACTGACAGAAGCATGTGTGAACAAACATACAATACAAAGAGCCAAAAATTGTCGAGGCGTAAATGAGAAATGATTTTGTTTGTTTATTAACAGAGCAGCGTTTACCTGTTTTTCATAGGAAACATATGATTTCGGTCCCAATCTCTGTTATTTAGAAAATACATTTGATATGATTGTTAACTGCCCATCCATTATAACGAAAGGTGAAAAACAAGTTCAAGGAATATAAATATTTGCGCAAAGCAGTAGGCATATATCATAGCACAGAAAAAAAAAATGCAGATAGGTCTTAAAAGTTTTAATAGTATCTTTGTGTAAAATAAAAAGGCAGTATCCACAGCTACCGGTGAGACTTTTTAAGCTCAATTGTTGGTGTGCTTATACCTCAGATGGATTTCCAGTTGAATCTGCCTGAGGATTCCTGTATCTAAGCAGCACAGGGTAGGTGGTGCTGATGTGTTTTTGATTGTAGTGGTAACAGACAATCTCCACGTCGTACAAACTGAACTGCACTTTGACGCGCTCATTTGGAGAGGTGAGGAAACAAAGGGTGTAAAGGGCGAACTCAAACTCAGGACTGACGCCGATGAAGATGCTGCCCTTAGGCTTTATGCCGTTCTTCCAGCTGAACTGTAAAGCCAGGATGTGTTTGTTCTCGTCCGGCTGTGTGGAACAGAATAGAAAAAGGGACGAGTTGAATTAAGCAAGCAGTGGATTTAGATTTAACCAGGTACATGAGAACCTGTTGTACCTGAGGAGAATGCGCCGTGACGCTGTAACCTTTGTAATCAATGTGTCCTAGCTTTTCTTGTAAGTACAGCTGGATCCAATTGTGAAAACCGATGACAGTCCGTCCTCTTCTTGTCTCACCGACAAACACATGTTCAAACCCTGAAGAGTCTGGCCTGCAGGCAGGAACAGCACAGACAGACCAATAAAATGTTTGCCTACAGATCAATCTTTTTTTTAGCTAATTTTTTATAACAAAGTTTAAACAGAGTACCGTCTCACTTAAATAATTTATAAGGAATACATACACAGTTATGAAAAAATGGGCCACATTGGTTTTTGGTGCTTTTCTGTGTGAGATGCTAGATTCCTCCAGTGGGGTTTATATTTGGATGCTTGAGGCAGAAACCACCCACCTGTTGGATCCTCTCCTTGCATAGAGTTCAAACCAGATCCTGTAGAGTTGCTCCTTGAATTCTGACTCATCTGGAGGAGAGAGCTGCTTCTCCACCAGGTATCTATGAGCTATCTTCAAGCAGAAAACACAAGTTTCCCTTTAATGTCCCGCCATGTCATCACAGTGACCCGTACTGATCGCTGATAATCACATGAACTGGGCTTATATAGCTCAAAAGGAACACACCTTTTTTTATTTAAAATTGAATCAGAACAATATCACGACTAAAGTTTCCCATTGAAGTTTTTCACATTAGAATCATAAACATGAATATATAGTATTGGGATTATATTTGACAGACCAAAATGACTGTAATGCTGAATTGTAAAGGAAAGGGGAGGTAAAGATCCTAGAAGTGCAGCATGCATTTTAAGTGGTTTTTATCTGCTGATTTTGAAGGCAGCTGGCTGCACTGGCTTTTATTTAGGGGTTTAAATGCAGTGGGGGGTAAATACAATTTTACGGTGAGCTTATAAAGAATCTTTCCATCTAACAGCTATCTGCTGTTTTGTATTGGCATTGCAGGTAATAGCAATAAAATAGAGAAACATTGGTCATCTGTCAAAATGTGGGAAAACTCAATGTCTAGTCCTTTTTTTTCTTTACTTACATCCTGATTTATGTCTCGTTCTCCTGCACCTGATTACAACGAGCTACAATTTCAGATAAAGGCATGCCATCAGTTTGCCATGATACTATCTTAATTTGAGGATTTAAAAAATGCACTCAATAGTTTTTTTAGGTTGAAAGAATAAACTGTATACTGTGTTCCAGATTTACAATGAACCACCTGATAGATTTGATATAATTAATGTAGAATGGAAAACTTCCTAACCTGGTTAAGGCATTTTAGCAAAGCTTAGTTGGGAGGGCAATTCCAGACGTTTTATAGTAGCATGGTTTATCCATTTTAAGTCCTTGTTTTCGAAGTGAGTGTGAATATTTGTGCTATACCTTGAAGCTCAACTAAAATTTGCTACAGACAAGAAAAATACCCTCTGGAGAAACAATTTTAAGTAAGATGTGACAAAAACTACCGGTAAGCTTTTTTTGTGGCGGTTATAGGAGAAATGTTTGAGCCAAGAGGATTTTAAACCAAAGAGCACGGCACCAGTTGTTAGGCATGGTGATGGTAGCATCAGGCTTTGTTGTCTTTTTCATTTCCAGGACTTCTTGTGCATAACAATAATAATTATCATACATTTCATTTCAAAGCACTGCACAACAAACATAATAAACAATGCAAAACATCATTCTTCTCAACATCATATTATAAGAACTCGGGAGGTGGTAGCTATCTGAAGGAGATTAGAGAGGTATCGGGAAACAAGATTATGGATGATCTTGAATGTCAACAGAAGGACTTTTAAGTAAATTTTAAGAAAGTTTAGCTCCTGTAAATCTGGAGTAATATGATGAAATGAGAGGGTTTTGGTAATTAGTCGAGTCTCTGAATTCTGGACCAAATGAAGCTTATATAGAGTTTTTTTTTGAGGGAGACCAAAAAGAAGGGAGTGGCAGTAATCAATGCGGGACTTGAAGAGGTTATGGACGAGAACAGGAGCAGAGATCAGAGAAAAAGAGGGATGAAGATGATAAATAAAAAAAAGACAAAATAATTTCCCAATTCTTCAAATTTATCTCAAACAAAGAGAAGAAAGCTAAAACTTGGCCAACAGGTTACATACACCAAAAACACATCAAAACTGTTTTTTTTTTTAAATGGTTAAAACCAGGGGCGGATCTAGGATTCTAGGAGGTCAGGGGCTGAGCCCTGAGGGTGAAGGTGAGAGTGTAGACTTTCTGGTAAATCCCATTCTGATGTAAATATGACAGATTACTGGACTAAGGAAATTCAGGCATTACAACATGCTATCACACATATTTCCTAAAATATGGGAGGAGGAGGATAGAATGGACATTTCAGCTGCCTGAAATAATCTGTACCCCCCTCCATAACATGGGAAGAAATTAATTTACCTGCAAGTTTTTAACTGTGTTTATTCCTCTCTTCATCAACAACAGATCCTGTGGATTTGGTGACGTTTGATCATTATTTACCAGAGCTGGGCTAAAGTGGCAGCAGCCAGTGGGAAACACTTCTGCATGCTGCCACTCTCTGGTGAATTCCAGTACTGCACATTTTACTCAGATCAGCTCAGAAGCTTAGATCAGGGGCTCTTGGGAAAACATCCGGGGCTGTAGCCCAAGTAGCCACCCCCTAGATCCGCCACTGGTTAAAACCCACTAACATCAAGGACATTAGGAGTGGCACCAACCTGTATCTAGCTCAGATTAAGGGGTTCTGCTTAGCGGATGTTTTTAGGTTAGAAGACCAACCTGTGCTCACCACGCCTACAATGACTGTATTTAAACCTCTGTTTAAATCTGTGTATTAGGGATTCATGTGACAGAAAAGGTTTTGGTCTGCTTTTGATGAAGCTACTCTAATCACCAAGCATGGCTACTGATTTAAACACCTACAAGGGCATCTTTAGAACTGTTGAGATATTTCAAAGAACAAAAAAAAGAGAAGGAGTTGTAGACAGGCAAATAAATGCCAGTACCTTCATAGTGGGAGTCTGAATGATGGCGTCCAGAAACCTGTGGTTCTCAGCCAGTTCCTCAGGAGTTACAATTTCTGGCTCACCAGTGGCACTTTCATAGTTATCCAGAAGAGAGATGAAGGCTGTGGAATCAAATACAGGTCATCTATTTTTGGGTAAGTATGTATTATAGGATGTTATATGAAGTTTAAAGCTCTTAAAGGAAAATGAAATTGTACTTTTCGGCCCTTAATGATCTGTCCATTCATGGGTTTCCAGAAGCTGCAACATAATTCTGTTCTTAATATATTTCAGTTTTCTTTTAAAACACAGTGTGTGCACAAAATGGAAATATGAGATCTGAAGGTAGAACATCATTTTCTGAATTGTTGGTTATGCAAAAGAACCACTGTTTGTCACAAGGAGCCTATGTGATGCAGCTTCTGATGTTTTATAGCAAAAAGGTCAAGAATGGATGATTGGATCGCCATCTGGGAATGTTTTTGGTAAAGATGCATGAGAGATAGAAGTGGCTTTTAAAAGTATAAATATAATTGAAAACACACTAATGCTAATGTATTTGGCCTGTCCCATTCTGTTCTCGGGAAGCTCTGTGATCGGCTGGTGTCGCTGAGGAGTAAGATGTTTGTCTAGTTACAATTATTTTAAAGCAAAAAAGTTCAAGGTTGGGAATTATTTAACTAAGCTAAGTTGAAAATATCCAGAATATTCCAGGAAGTGCTGCCATTATTTTTTGATAGAGGAAACATTAAAGAGGATTTACTTAATAAAATCACTGACCGAAAAATGTCTCCTTTTTGAAAATATTCTCATCAACAAATGTAAACAGAGGAAGTCCTGCTCCGTCATTGCTGTCGTTGCAGCTCATTGTGTCTCCAGCTTTGCCCTGTAGCAGAAAGTTGAAAACATCTGAAATTATCATATCGTTTCCTTTTTTTTTTTTTTTTTCAAAAAAGCACAGAAAGAAGCCAAATGGATGCATATTTACTGATGAAGTTATAAAACTAACAAAAAAAGTGAGGCTCTGATTTCTATCTTTTATCATTAATTTTTAAACTGAGACTATGTATTAATGCCGATGGGGGAAAAAAAAGAGCAATTTGTAAATGATAAAAAATGAGTGACTGATTTATTTTCCTACAGGGGAAAATAAGTTCTCCAACTTAGAAATAAATCATGGAGGGGTCTGAAATAGTCATCGTAGGTGCATGTTCACTGTGAGAGACAAAGTTTAAAAAAAACTAAATCCAGAAATGACAGTGTATAATTTTTTAACTATTTATTTGTATGATACAACTGCAAATAAGTACTTGATGAATTTTAATATTATGTACAGTAGCCGTTTTTGTACAATTGTTTTTTTACATTTTGCAATTACAGAGGTCAAACATTTCCTTTAGTTTTTCTCCAGGTTTGCACACACTGTGCCATGATTTCATGCATGATTTCAAACCATGACATCTCAGTGTATTACCAACAGTAACCTTGGAAACGGTGGTCCCAGCTCTTTTTAGGTCTTCCTCCGTTTTCTAATGATTGCTCCAACAGTGAACCTTTTTTCACCTAACCGCTTGGCAATTTCCCCGTTGCCCTTTCCAGCCTTGTAAAGGTGTACAATTTTATCTCTAGTGTCTTTGCACAGCTCTTTGGTCTGGCCATTTAAGTAGTGGGATTCTAAGTTATTTTATGGGGTGGACAAGTCTATTTATGCAGCTAACGACCTCAAACAGGTGCATCTAATTTAGAATAATAAATGGAGCGGAGGTAGACATTTTGAAGGCAGGCTAACAGATGTTTAAGGGTCACAATTTAAGCTGATAGACAGGTGTTGAAATACTTATTTGCAGCTGTAGCATACAAACAAATAAAAAATCATAAATTGGGATTTCTGGATTTTTATTTTTTTTAGATTATCACAGTGGACATGCACCTACGATGACAATTTCAGACCCCTCCATTATTTTTAAGTGAGAACTTGCAAAACAGCAGGGTGTTCAAATAGTTATTTTTCTCACTGTACATGGCCATGAATTTGCTGCACCTGTAGAGAAATCCTATAGTCTTTTCCAGGTTTGAGTCGGTTGACGTCGCTGTCCCATATCTCCTGCACCGTGGCCGACAGCTCTCTGTCACTCTCGATCATTGTCCGGCCTCTCTTTGTGATCCTCTTCCCACAGTCGCTAAAACAGTTGTGTCTCAGTCTCCTTCTGATCAGCTGGTTAAGGTGTTTAAAGGCTCAGCTAAACTTCAGAAGTAAACAGCAAAATAAATCAGATATCCTAAAGTAATAGATAAAAATGTGGTTTTTAAAGAAATTTGATATATTATGTAATGTAAATAAGATATTTAAACACACAGTAGGAAAAGTGTTTTTCTATCTCCTTGTCTGATTTTAATTTAGACTAAACTTCTCTGTTTCAGGTAAGTTAAAAATACATAAATCATTTCTATTTTCTAAATACCAAAATGGATTGTAGATTATTTATCTATTAGACATAAGCTTAAATGCACTTTGGCACAATTTGAAAAAAAAATTATTTTGCAAACTGAAGTCAACTTCAAATATCCAAATCGATGTATTTCAAATTAAAACATAAGAAATCAGTCACCATATCAGGAGGAGAATTGTGGTTTTCCATACGTCTGGTTTAACCTTGAAATAAAAGGTGTCAAGTTCTCCTTTCCAACACCTATATGCAAGCATGCACAACATGGGAATTTCCAGCCATTACATTGTTTAGGGATGGATGGGTTTTGTGTCCCAGAGATGACAGATAGATTGAAATGTGTGAATCAAACCCAGAACAAAGAACCTTGGGAACATTGAACAGGAAAATGAGGAGGAATGAGTAAAAATAAGTCAATACTCCAAAAGCAACAAGTTAAAAAGGTATTTTGTTTTGATATCATAAACTGAATGAACTGAGGTGATTCAGCATGATAATAGATGCCATTGCATTATAAAAAAAGAAGAAACATGCAAGTCTAAGAACACCATAAGCTGCTGCTAAAGGAAGTGGTAGGCTTTAAAAATTAAATGGCATCAAAAATATAGAGTATGAAGGTAAAGTACAGATTTTAGCCAGAATGTTAAAGCTTGGGCACAAATGGGTCCCCTAAACAGACAGCAACACTAATAAAAGGCTTCTTTTAAAGGAAAACAAGGCCAGTGTTCTCAAGTGGCCATCACAAATAGATTTTCAATAATAGAATGGTTGAAACTGAATCAATTGTTTTCTAATCTGATTCAATTACAACCATTCATTTAGGAGGAATGGGGTAAAATTCTAGCAAACTAGGGTGAAAAGCTTGCAAAAGGAGGCCAAAATTTTAACTTTCTATAATAAACAAAATATCATTATTCTGTTTTTAAAGTCCGGCAATGATAAAGAAAGGGTTGGGTCTTTTTAATCTGACTTTCTTTTCCTAATTGTTTCTCTAATTGTTTACACGTCTTTTTCAAATACATATTTCAGAGTCTAAACGCAAGCTGTCCACCTATCTAAAAATGTAAAATCATTTCAATAAGTTTTGTGTTTTATGGCTAAAGAAGACTAAAAAATGTTTTATTTATGAGTTCTAAAGAACTAGCATAACATTGCAACTCCATAGACGTCATTGGGGACCGTCAGAAACCACTGACCTGCTTCTTTCAGTCCAGTTCTGCTGTAGATGTGTGGAAGTTTCTCTCTGCAGGCCTCGTGCTCCGGAGCTGGTTTCCTGAGTTTATGACCGCAGAAGTCTTTCATAGTAAAGACCCAGACAGTCAATCAGTCAGTTATCACCTATGGGGAAGAACGGAGGGGCCGTTCTAAAGGTTTCTCCACAGTCAGCAACTCTGGCCAAAGGGAACGCACAATGATGTCTCTTTTCAGGTTCAGCTGAAACAGAGGCTCTTTGTTCCTTCGCTGTTTCATTGTTCCCCTCTGTGTCACAGCTTAACCTCTAGATCACAGGGTAGATATGAGCCACATTTCAGGTAACGAGGTTCTGGTAGGAGCTTAAGGTTAATCTCACCTCTCCAACAGGGGTTATAATACCAGCAATGAACAAAGAAAACAAGGAATATTTTGGATATTGCTCCTAAATTGAGAAAAAAAGTTGAAGCAACGGCTTTAGTTAAAAGCATTTTTTTTTTGGCTATTAATTAAAAGCTCATCCTTTTATCACATGGTTTTAACATCTACTTCTCCTCATATTAAAATACCAGTCTTTAATTTTATTCATTTTGTTTTTCCCTCAGCAAATACAATTTAGACTGACATAAGTTTAAATTTAAAACTGACATAAGTGTCAAATCTGGTCACAGCTACAAGTCTCTACCAGCTCTGCTTAGTTAATGGCTATGTCCCCCTTTTAGCGTTGACATTTTTAGCAGAATCTCTATCCCTACTGAAGAAAGCCATCTCCATAGAATAATACTGCCACAAAGATTCATGGTGGGGATGGTAGTGAGTACAGACTGCATAGAGTTCATGTTTAAAAAACACCTTTTCTCATCTTTGCTGTATTTCTCCTGGCTAGTGGCAGGCTTGCAAAGTATAAAAAAAATGTAAGGCCAATTGTCAATTGGATTTTATGGGTTAAACGGTATAGTGGAGGAATTTCTTTTTTCAGATGGATCATCAAAATAAGTGGTCCTCCTAACTGTCAATCATTCTGGTGATATGTTTACGTAAAGCCATCCTATGTGCTCGTCCCCATTTTCACTTACCGGTGGTGAGTCTGACATAGTGGAAAAATTTCAAATCTTCTTTTGAAAAGTAAGCTTGTATGAGCAATGAAAACAGCAACATTTAAACTGAGCGCGGACGAGGAGAAATGGTCTTGTGCCCTCTAGGGCAGCGGTCCCCAACGTTTTTTGCACCACGGACCACTATATGTCAGACAATATTTTCACGGACCGGCCGAGGGGGGTAAATACGATCAAGTAAAATGATACGACTGGCATAAAATCAAATACAAACAGCATAAAAATAAAACAACAAGTCAGTCCCATCTAGGCGTAATCGGAGACAATGACACATAAAGTGTGCTCCTGATGTCCAGTCTGCTCCGTAGCTTTGTTTTGGTCGCTGTAACCGCAGAAAATCCTGCTTCACAAAGATAGGATGTTATAGATAGGATGAGTCTTGAACTGAATTAACCTGTGTCAAGAGGCACAGATGTGCCGACTGATGTAATTGGGAGAGAATAATTTTTTATATTTTTCAAAATAAAACATCACTCACTCTGATTGTCGATAAATTATATATATATATATATATATACTTTTTTCTGTGTGGCCCGGTACCAAATGACCGACGGACCGGTACCGGTCCGCGGCCCGGTGGTTGGGGACCGCTGCTCTAGGGCATGGCTGCAGGAAGTGGGGGTGCTGCAGCACCCCGTAGTGGTGACAGGGAGATTTAAAAAAAAATTCTATTATAAATACTTTGCAGGATTTATAAATTTCTTATATTTAAGGAAATTATTTTGACTTTTTTAATTATTTTTTTATTACATGTATTTGGATTTTTATTTAATCATTTTGAGGCCCTAATCAACACAAGTTCATGGAAGTGACGTTGTCATGGCAACGTCAAGCAACCAGTGGTAGCAGCAGACTAGTAAATTTACAGTTAATGACAGAAATGAGGAGGAAATACGGCACAGAAACACATTTCGAATTCGTCTGCTTATGAGAGACTTTATCTCCACGAGCCCAGAGCGCACCTCAACATTTGGACCATGTGAACCCTGCCTGTAGCTCAAAGACCATGGTACCGCCACGCACTTTCATATCTATTCGGGCAGTTTAACGTAGCTACAGTATTTTAGAGTGTTACCATGATCTTTTATTCTTTGTTTATGGATGCGGAGAACTGTTCAATAACGTTTACATAGTATAATATTTCCTATATTAAAAGTAAATAGTATAATATATCCTGCGACATAAACACAGTGACTCAAATTCTTGGCAGCTGACCAAATCTATGTTTTTATAGTGTTATTGTGAAGTTTAATTAATAGCGCATATATATTCACCTTAGAACTGATGTCTTTGTGTTACAGACCCCGGTTTTATGCACTGAAGTGAATATGACAATATAGTACTGAACCTCAATCAATTTACTTATTTATTTTTATTATATTTTAAATAGGCCTATAGGCTCATAGGTCTTTTGTCCAAAAAAGACAAACATTTTCACAGGACCCCCTGTTCAAAATTACTTCCAGAGGCCCTGCTTTCGGGAGTGGGTACAGGGTTGTGAATGTGCTTTTTTTCTTTTTTAAAGTGGAGAGGGCGGGTCTTTTCAAAAATATGCATAAATCCTCCACTATACCTTTAAGGTTTGCGAACTTAACTGTAATATGGTCTGGTGAAGATCTTCAAAAAAAAAAAAAGAAGAAATTATGTTAAAACCACCGTCTTTTATAAAAAAAATATATATATATTCTGATATCTGGACCACAGGGCCTTGATTTTTAATGCGTCTCAGTTTCAGAAAAAGAGGCTGCTCTCAAGCCCAGAGGGAGACACCCATATTAGTCCATAATTCCTTTTGTGGAAAATAATGTACATAATAGCGTTTTGCCATATTGAATGAACAAATTGGCGCCTGCATGAGATTAAGCTAAAAAAAGAAATGCCTTTTACCAGCACTTTCTTTTAGTGTAACAGCTGCTGCTGCTCATAGTGTCTTTAGAGTAACTTGGCATATTTAATCACAATTTGACTAAATATTTGTCTGATCGCTTGATTTTAGTTCATGCATAAATATCTCTTACTAAATTAAAGTAACAATACTGCACTTAAACAACTTGATGCGATTTCTATTTTGTGTCAAGAACAAGTGACATAATTTCTTTGTATGCTTTATTCCGAATGCAAAAAGCTAGAGACTGAGGGGAAGCAGAAACATTAGAAGCAGAAGTGTTATGTAGAGCGGAGGAAATCTCACATTTTATATAACATTTAGGGAAAAAGGATCGCGATCCAAAATGGATATTAGAACTCGGGTCTAATTTCAGTCAAAATATATCAGAATATGAAGGCCTGCATTTGAAGCCTCTGATATAAGCAAGCAAATAGAAAACCTCCAATTTAATTTGTTCTAAGGACATGACCACTGCTAAATGGGTCAGTTTTTCTCATACTCATTGTTAACATTGTTCTCTGAATATTATAAAGTCTAGCCTAATGTTTTACACAACAAAAGAAATGAAGTATGAACGTCTAATGCTGATGTCAGGTATCTTTGCTGGCATCGACCAATACTCAAAACTACAATATTGGTATTATATCCAAATGAAAAGGTTTTATTGGAACTTTGTTCGTGATTGAAGTGGTGATGTTATGCAGAAAGGATTGAAACACAAGCTTTTTACTGGAACATTTATTTGGCTGAATGCATTCATCAGGACTCTGCAGGTCCCCGGTTTTTAACATGAGAAATGCATTGAACGTTGACGTGAACAGATGAGTAAATTCAATCGTGCGCATTTTAAGGCTGAAGTAATGGGTTTCTCCTCGCTCACAGCAGCTTCAAACAACAACAGTTCTGCATGTCAAGTTGAAAACAGCACATGAAATGAAAAACTGAGCAAACCGAGTGTTCTGAAAGTGTTGGGCTCCATTACATAGTTCAAATACATACTTTGTATGTTGTAAACTAGCATATATATGGAATTTTTTTTTCAATTCTGCTTTAATTTACCAAGAAAACTGAGACAGACAATTTAAGCCACCTTGATTTTTTTCAATTGAAGCTTTTAGTGGATGCTCCCTATTTTAATGGTCGTTGAAAGGTTAAAAAGGGCTTTTTCCAACAGGAAATTGTAGAATTAATCTACATAGCAGGTAAAATGACGATTGTTGATTTCTAATGTTTGCAACATTTTTATTAAACGTTTGAGGGAGAAACCCACTTGATCGATAAGCCACAACTGACCTATATCAGTTTATAACAAAAAGGTAAAGCCTATCCAAACAGGGACTTCACCAAAATCCCTGTGGCTGTAGTCAGGAGAGGTTCATAAGGGGGACTTTAGAGAGCTGATGTTTTGTTTGGCATGATGATGTTGAAAACACTGAAAACTGTGTTGAAGAGTTAGTGGCATTTAAATTCCAGCTCAGCAGAAGGGATGTTACACGATCAAAGATAAAGTGCTTTATATAACATAAGCTCTGAGGCTCCCTGCTGATGTCAGTCCTCTTCATCGCTCCAAAATTCATCATCATCCACGTCAACACCATGGAAAAGTCTGCAGCAGGGAAGGAAGAAACATATTCAGACCATTTAGCTACGGTGTAGGATCTGGCTAAAATAAAAAAAAAAGATGAAAAATTCTAAGAATATCAAAAGCATAATTGGTAATATTTAGTTCAAGGCAGGGTTTGCAGCTGAAGTGGAGGTAGAGAGGCATCATTTATGTTTTGGTTTACAGGCAGAGCTTAACAGCCCCATTCAGTGTTAATTTGTGACTTTCTGGTGATCCAACCTCAGCTGCAGAAACACATTAAATAGATGGGGAAGGGGGTGCGATGCATTCCATACTTCCAAGGGGGCACCCTTTCTCAACAAACTATTTAGTTTGTCTTAGGATTAAAAATTGTCTCGGACTACTCCTGCAGTGCTTATAGTTACATTTAAATTAAAAACTTTTTGAAGAAGAAAAAAAAATGTTTTTATTTAACTTTATTGATCTCACATGGCAGAAGATCTCACATCTGCCACTCTGGCTCTGAGTAAGACGCTTAACCAGCGCAGGAATGACATTAGATGTTATGCAATAACTTTCCATCAGGAACGAGCACAGCAGTAACATCTGCTGGGATGTTGACGTCATCGGCCGAAATTAAAAATTATTCTATCTTAAAAGCCAAACCAGCACAAACAATAGTTTTACCTGTACAAATAAAGTAGCACTTAAAAAGTGGGCTAGAACTGATTTGATTCAGTTCAGAGCTTAAGGGGGGGGGCAGTTGATCTTTGGGTGACCTAAAAAATTATCTTTAATATCTCTGGAACAACAGCAGCACATTTGATCTTTTTTTAATTAATGTACTTTTTTTCTTCCATTTTTAGAAATGACAATTGCTTCTTTAGTGCCCTTAAGAAGCAATAACTATTCAGTCCATTTGCTTTCTATATGACGATGAGCTCCAGGGAGTAAACGGTGCATCTGACATGAAGAGCGGTGAATTTCATGCGGGGCTCGCAGAAACCATCGCAGACACCCAGTTCAGTCTCAACGCACCTTAATAATATCTATTCAAAATACAACTCAAATTAAAAATATCAGCTTATCGATGCTTTTTGGTCCTAAAATACAAGCCCAGTGTCTCAACACCTTGTTATAGTACACACTAAGCTTCATATGTGTTACTTTAATCACGTTTAAGCCAACTACTGAGGTCAGACAGGATTAAATTTACACTCAAGGCTGGACTTGGATTAACAACGTCACTCCAATTTGATTCAAAACACAGTGGGCGTTTCTCAGAGTACGTACTCGCGTTCTCGT
>NW_015150489.1:173823-176448 GCF_000732505.1 Cyprinodon variegatus
GGGTGAGAACAACATCCGGGGATTTGTTGCGTTCTCGATCTGGCGTTCTTGAGAATTGGAACGGTACTCGGGCTGAGGCTGATGACGTGTCACGAGTACACGAGCACACAAGAACGCTCAAGAACGCATATTGAGAAACGCCCAGAGTTTCCCAATAATGAATGAGACGGCCCACCAGTCTCATTTGGGCCCACCATAGTCTCATATAAAGAGAGAGAGAGAAACAACAACAACAACAAAAATATCTGTGTTTATCCGACCATTCCACAAGTGTACTTTCATACACCCCGTAACCCAGCGCCATAGAGAGACAAATTGTTTACGGCCGTAACCAAGTGACAGCATGCCACGCTCATAGATGGTCAGTGGCGGTTCTACTCCCCGGGTGAGACCTACTCCAAGCGCCAAACGCCCGGTCAGGGTTGCCAACTCAGCGACTTTGTCGCTATATTTAGCAACTTTTTAGACCCCTCCAGCGACTCTTTTTCAAAAAAGCGACTAACAACAAATCTAGTGACTTTTCTGGTGTCACTGGCGGCCTAAAGAGACTCTTAGGTGAAAACACGTATCGCTCCTACTCTTGTCCTCCAGCTGCAGGTGCTGCCATGGGGCGCCTCCCCGTCCCAACCCCGCAGGAGTCCCTCTTAGCGCTGCAGTCAGAGCCACAGCATGTTTACCCCCAGCGAGTGAGCGGGATGTAAATGTGAAATGTTATTGGTCTAAAACAGGGGTCTTCAACGTTTTCAAGGCCAAGGACCCCCAAACTGATGACAAGATGGAGCGGGGACCCCCTAATTATATATATTGTATGAAATTGTGTTATATCAACCTGGTCCTATAGTCACTCTATTACAGATGGAGTAATGTAAGGAAAGTAATTTCTCCCTGGGATTATTCAAGTATTTCTGATTCCTGGTTGATGGGACAGGTACACACGCCTCTACGTTTTTAAAAGATATAAATATAATAAATATAACCGCGTATGTCTGGGGGACAGCGATTCGCCTACATGTTATGAATGCTGGTGTACCATAAATAATACATTATGAACAGTTTAGTTTGTGCCTTGCCCAACAGAATATCTTCAGAACAGCTCCAAATGAAACAAAACTCATATGGGTGAGTAGAACATGATGTAATAACGTGAAATGAAGGGCCCAATGTAAAAAAACAAAACAAAAAAACAACGGCGTTCCCTTTTTAGTGGGATACACCACGCTAAAAAATGTGCAAAGCCCCCGAGGGTCAGAGACTCTCCCACCACAGTCTCCTAAAGTCCTGTGGGAAACACTGAAAACATATAAATTCAAGAAGTTGGATATAAAATGAAAATAGATGCATTCATAAGCAGCAGACTTACTGGTTATAACAGGGTGAAGCTGGGTTGTTAAAGTGACTGTATGGGTTGACTTTGCTGAGGACACCAAGGCACAGCCAGCAGAAATACTGTTTACAAGACGTACACGTCATCTTGTTACAGCCATCCACTTTCTGAAAAACACACCAAAAAAAAAAAGCCATGTCATTACAAAAAACAAGCTGTCATTCAGACACAAACTGTTTTCAGTGGTCCAAGTTTGCTGAAGGTTTGTCACCTCTAGGGGAAAGTAAAGGCTACCTGTATGTTGGTTCCACAGCGTGGGCAGTTTTTGCAGTTCTCTTTGAGCCAGTCTCTGCTGAAAGATTCCTCCACTGCTTTTTGGACCACCCTCTTCCCAAAGCGTTGCTCCATAAACTTCTGCCCCTCAGGGGTGGCTGACAAGTACTCGTCTCTTAGGTTACGCAGATCGTCTAAGAAGCAAAACAATTTATTTGCTTATTTCAGTTCCTTATCTTGTATATGAGATTGAATTTCTTTTTAGCATATATTACACTGGGCTCATTGATAAAGCTTTCCTTTCTGCAAAATACTTTTAAAGTATAAATACAATGAGAGGAATGATCATTACCTGCAGTTATTTTACAATGGGACACACCGTGATAGCCCAGTTTGCACAGTGTGCAGAAAGCATACTGACAAGCTGAGCAAATGCCCATAGTTGTGTCTGGCTCCACCATTACAGCGGTGCCACAGGATTGACGGGGACAGTACACCACGTCAGCCATGAGGTCCAAACTCGACTGCAGGAGCAGACGGTCATAGCGCGCAAACAGCTCGTCATCTACAAGCTGTTTCACCTGAATATTAAAGTAAAAAAAAAAAAATTGTTGTAAACAGATAATCTAAGAAAACTCCAATTTAATCTGCAGTTCTTACCTGTGATGGAGTAGCTAATGAGGTACATTTGGGCTCAGGGCAGTTAAGGCACTGGACATTGCCGTCCCGTATTTGTATCTGAAAGTACTCCTTCATGCACGTGTTGCAGTAAACATGTTGGCACCCCTTGAAGCAGAGACAGTTACAGCCCAGCTTATCTGAGAAACAGATCCCACAGCAGAACACCTTGCTGTCAAACGCCTTTTGGCGCTGCGCCTCATCAAAGTCCAGGAGCTGAGGTAGGGGGTCAGAGTTGGGGTCCATCAAAACCACGGCGCGCGGGTCCAACGGAGACGATGCTGAGAAGTGTTGTTCAGAGATCTCTTTGTTCACCTCCGGCTTCTTCTCTGATTTTTCAGACTGGTTGC
>NW_015150489.1:177890-181432 GCF_000732505.1 Cyprinodon variegatus
TCAAGCCCTGATGATGTACAGAGGATTGAGAAAGATTTTTTTTTTTTCCATTCAAGAAAAAATTAAATTATCTTAAAAAGCTTTTACTTAGAAACCTAACAAAGGCAAAACATACATTTGCATGAAAACCATTTTTACAAGTTACAAAGACAATATGTTAAAATTCTGAAAAGATCCAAGTCCTTTCGGTTATCAATTCATCTAGGATGAAGTTATTTTTTCCATAGATCACAGCCACTCAGCCAAAAGAGCTACTGCATCAAAAACAGTGAAGTTTGCTGAAAGAGGTTTCATGACAGCAACTTTGAGACATAACCCTAATCTTTAAAGCAGTTTAAGTCAGGAAGACTTCAGCAGCTTCGTATTATCTTCATCCATTTCAAAATCAGGTTGATGCGTGTTTGGGATAACAGTTTCAGCCACCTGAGCCAAACATTAAACTTTAGATGAAAACAAATTGGTTAAAAATGATTAGGAACAAGCTGAGCCTTGAGCCTGTCATAAAGCAGAAGCTGCTGGAACACCAGTGGAACTGTCCTATCTGACCCCACAATGGACAGAGGGGTTACTATAGAAAAGGACCGGGAAAAAAAAAACAAGCCTTCGAGAGAATGGAGACACAGTTGGTGTAACGTCATGCTGTGGGTCTCTAAAGTTACCAAAGAGCCAAAGTCCTTGAAACGATAAAGGAGGGAGGCTACATCCAAATTCATGATTAACACCTTAAATGAAAAGCTAGATGTTTGACATGTAAACATAACTGGGCGTTTTTAATAAGACAATACTTTCAAAAACACGTTAAAGCTGTTTTTTGTTTGTATTTTATTTATTTGAGCATAACATTAAGCTCCTGAAGCCCTCTAAAGAATATTTTTAAAGAAAATGTTGCAAACTAAGGAATCTGTTCTAGAACAATCACAATATTTATTGAAATATTGGTGCGAGTGTGAAAAAAATTCTTACTGAACATTCACTTTTAACCTTCAGAATACTTACATTTGATCAAAATAAGTATTTACCATGGTAGCTCAAGGACAAATGAAAACAAAGAGCACTAATATAGAAAAAAAAAAAACCCAAGGAGTGGATGTTCATCAGTTTGAATTGCTCTGTTCTTTAAGTGACAAAAGAAATCACACTCAGAAAACTTTATGAAAAATTATAATTTGAATCAATCCTTTTTTTAACAATTTGTAAATAAACTGGTTTAAAAATTTCTGGTACAATCTAGCAACAAAATCAGAAGAGAAAAATACCTCTGACCAGAGGATCTGTTTTCCTTCGTTCACCGGCACCTTTACTGATGCTCCTGTTGACTTCAAGAGGAGACTGGATGCTTAGAAAGCCCAAAGTCTCCTCTTTGAGGAACTGGATCCAAGTGAAGAGGATCTCAAAACCCTGGTTTTCTTCCCACAACTCATCCAGGCGCTGACAGAGAGAGCTCAGCTGGAATGATCAAATATTAAAGGAGGAAAAGCTGTGAATAACATATATTACAAACAAAAAAAATAATTGATTAGCTGCCTTTTAAATATGATTGGTCAATTTTACTATAAATACACTTTAAAAGCTCAGTGTTATTCCTAACAGGGTGAGACGATATGATTAAAATTGATATTATGATACATTTCTGGATTTCAGTCGATGGTACAATTCATCTGCGACAGCAAGAAGAGGATTCATCAAATACATTGACTGACTGCTAGCAAGCTTCTGATAAAAACAATAAGTCATTTCAAAAATGACAGAAGTATATATATATATATATATATTCCTAAGTACATCTTTCCAGTGTTTATATTCTCTCCAGTGAATCAGCACATGTTCTAAGTCTTCCCGCTCATCACAATAATCACAGATCCCTGTTACACGTTTCCCTATTATATGGAGTGTGTTATTAAAGTCGTAGAGAAGACATATTTAAATTTCAAATCATTCTGGCTAAAATATGTACATAAATGTACTCTTTATCAGACCAGATTGTCCAAAAGTTAGAACATTTCTATTTTAAAAAAAAATTATGTCTTAAAATCTGTGTTGTTGTTTTTTTTTTTTCGTTATCTTCTGCAGGCCAGTTAGTTAGTCAGCTTGTACACCTAAATTCGGCCAATCATATATCAACAGTCATCTGTCAATCAAATTTTTTCGGTCATAGCATCTAGATTCATGTCGCAGCTAATATAGACAACGGTTGAAATAAGAATAGTTTCCTTTCCCATCGAGTTCCGTCCCAGTGTTCACACGGATGGACATCTGTGTCTTCAGCAGGCGTAGAGCTAACAGAACTGCCAGCGTTGCGAAGCAAAGGCTCAAACATGAACGGCTGCAAGGCTTCTACACCAAACCAAGCTTCTGCCGCCATGGCGTCCTCTTCCACAACATCTTTGTTCCCGCTTTCCTCCTCTAAATAAAAAATTTATGACGAAGGGGACTTATCCACAACCTCCAACTCTAAACTCCTCTTGCATGTTTCCGCTGTCCATAGCGTTCCTTGACAGTGTCGTTGCGAATGCTACTTGGTCCCAATGTAATTTCCCATTGGGAACCTACTAGCACTAAGTTGCTAACTCGTTAGCAAGATGCTTCCGAGACATCTGCCACAACCAAATTGCTTGCGAACCTTCCACCACAACAATCCCGCCTAGGCCTGTCACGGTAATCAATAAATCAATTAATCGCACGATAAATAAAAACTATCCACATCATTTAATTTATCGGCTATATCGTCTCTGCCTGTGTTTTTCTCTTTTTATTGATGACACATCTTATGTTAGGGGGGAAAAGCTCGAAATGGAACTGGTTTCAAAGCCGAACGCAACAGCCGCAGTGTGGGAATATTTCGGATTCAAACCAAATGAGCGAGGCAAACCACTGAATCCATGCGAGCCAGTATGTCGCATTTGTCATAAAACAGTAGCAACTGAGAGCAGCAATACAACCAACCTACACATGCACCTAAAGCACAACCACCCAGCAAAGTTTCTCCTGCTAGGGACAAAAAGTACAAGCGGTGGCCCGTCTGTGTCTTCCAGTTCGCAACAGTCCACCATCACTGAAGCAATTAATCGACAGGCAGCATACAAAAAGGACGGTGCAAAGTGGCGTGCGCTCACAGACAGCGTAGTTCATGAATCAAGATATGCTCCCATTTAATATTGTTGAAAAGCCGGCATTTCGAAAAATTTTGCAGACATTTGATAGACAGTATGAACTCCCCAGGAAAACATACTAGGGATGCACGATATTGGGATTTTGGCTGATATCCGATATGCCTATATTTTAAAACTCATGTAGCCGATAATCGATATCGATACCGATGTTAAAGCTGGACCAAAATAAGTAGTCATTGAAAATAGCAGTTTTGTTATCCATTTCTGACACTTTGAAAAATAATATACTCAAATATATTTTCATATGCTGATATCAAATTGATTTTTAAAAACGCGGTATCGATCTATTTTACTTTCAAAATCTTGTGAAATTTCATAGTTCTGTTACAAACTCTTGTGATATTTTGCAAATTCTTCTGAGATTTTGTTAGT
>NW_015150489.1:181534-184988 GCF_000732505.1 Cyprinodon variegatus
TATTTTATTTAAATGAAAAAAGAATAGTCAATTTTAACGTTTTATTTAGATTACAAAAATAAATCATAATAAAAATAATCCTATTTATGATGTTTTAAAAAAAAAGACCTATGAAAGACTGATTTAAGACATTTTAATACCAATTAAGGCCTTAGTTTTATTTTGAAGAATTCAATGCCTTTTAAGACTTTTTAAGGACCCGCGGGAACCCTGTTTACGTTCTCTGTCCTATTCTTCCAGTCAAATCTTCACTAGCCACCTTTTTACTATAGATTTAATTTCTGCTTTACTGTATTTAATGCTAGTGTCCACTTGCTTCTTTTGTGCTGCTTTTTCAGCATGCAAGTTTTGCCAGTGCATTCCCCTCCTTTCCTATGTGCTGGAACCCATCAAGTAACCTGCATCCCATGTCTTTTTTTATTCTGGTAACACTGAACAATATCAAAAATTATATCTTGTCTAGATTCTGAATATATTTACTTAATACTAATCAGGGCACTGCTAGAATCTAAACAAACAATAACTGAGACAGGTTTTGCTTCTTCAACCCATTGTAGTGGCAGCATTAAACCAGGCGAGTCCAATCTGCACACTGAACTAAATAGAGCAGATTGGACTCACCTGGTTCAGCAGCTGGGTGTATGTGGCATTGAGATGACTTGTTGAATCCATATCTAGCAGCTAAAGAGTTAACATAATACCTGTTCTTTGGTCATCCATTTGGAGCTGAGCGAAAACATAGGTGGGGATGTAGATGGATAGTCTCCAGGAAGCTCGAAATTAAGCACCAGAGGGGGTAAAAAGCAGACATTATATTCAGCCGTCTTCTCGCCTGTAAAAAAGGAGAATTATAATTAAATACCACATCTTCTCTTGTTTCCATTAACTCAGAGTTACTGACACACCTTTCACAAGCAGCTTAAAATCAGGAGGGAGCTCAAGACACAGTTGCATCTCTCCTCCCTGAGCAGTGTCCGCGCGTCGGAACTCATCTTCATCGTAGATGCTGGCCAAAGCGAGCAGCTCATTCTCCTGGGCTTCTTTATCTTCGGACATTTACATACCTACAACAACAACAAATGAGGCAGAGGATGTAGCAAGACTAACCAAACAAACCCTGTCGGACAACTACAGCTAATCTTGTCCTTTAAACTAGTGTAACCAGATGTCCCAGACATCCGGGGACAGTCCCTGTTTTTCCACCACCTGTCCCTGGCTAAAGCTGTCCCCGAAAATGTCCCAGATTTTACAGTTTTATAAATGAGGGGTAAAATGTTGCATGTAAACTGTTATTATGGTAGAAAGAGCACGTGAGCATGCTGCGCAAAGAAACAGCTGCTAACGTACCGATGAGAATTGCACCAGGTACACTGTGTTACCCTGAAATCTCACATCCTCCGTCTCCACTCTGCCACGCTGCGCTCCAGACCACCTGCGTAAAGCAAAGCTTACAGCCTCCGCTGTTCCTCCAATCTTCATTTAATGACATATTTTTTAAAAATCCCCATCAGCATCCAGCATATATGCAGTTTCTGAACAAATATTTTTTTTTTTGTTGTGGCTTTTTTGTAACAGGGATAACTATGATCATATATTATTTATATTTACATCCTATCAAAATTGATAACGGCCTTTTTAAATAAAAAAGCACAGCTGTATCTATGAAGAGAAAATAGGTTTATGATTGTGAAAATATATTGGTTTTTCTTTTTAAAGGACACATTTTTATGCCCCGAGAGCGTATTTATCCTTCATCTATATGTGTAATGACTAAACTTGATGTATAGATGCGTTTTAATGGTTGTAATTTAATCTCAATATAAAAATCTAACGCTACTTTTTTAAAGAGGGACACAGATTTTAATCCAGGCTGCTGGAGGCTACCCAATGCAATGCAGCTGTCCAGGATACAGTATAAACAACTGAAGGCTATTTCATTTTATAGTTATCCTTATGTAGAAAAAATATGTTTTTCAATTTGAAAATATAAAAAAGTTTCATTTAAGTTTTTTGGATTGGAAAAAGAGGGAAATTCCCACAGAATCTGTATTGATGCAAACTGGCATGTCCCTGAACACAATGTTATGTTGCTCACAAGGGAAGATGGCACTAATAAACACTGTTGATTGATTATTATTATTTATCTTAGGAAATGGAAGAGGCGCATTCCTGGATTTCACACTTGATTTTTGTTTAAATATTCATTAATATGTAAAAATTGATGAAAACATCACTGTCACCGTTTTCTATTTCAATTTTTTGAGCTAGAAATGTCCCCAGATTAGCTTGCAGAAATCTGGTCCCCTTACTTTAAACTTGGCATTAGTGTACAATTAAAACTTTTCGTTCTTTAGAGAACAGTTCAAATGGTTGAATGTTGCCTCTTAAATATGTATAAAATAACTGAATACGATTCAAGTCACCCGACCTATGTCCTAGCTTAGCTTAGCTAGGCTACGCTTTAGCACAAAAGTTAAAAGAAACTATTCTAATACCGTTTTATGTGTAGTAATATTGCAAAACTCACCGATTTAGAGTTTTTTTGAAGACCGAAACCAGTTGACATTATTCAGCAGACAGTTTTCCGCTTAGCTTACTAACTTTCACTGTAGCAGCTTAGCTAGCACCGTTAGCTAGCTGCTGTTTTGCTACAGTAGCTATCAGGCACAACTACTGTATTATAACAACTGGAACAATTTTAAAATATTATAAACAATTCGCTTGAAAAGTACATTGCTTTTAAAATAATAACAAAAAAGTGACCTACCCTGTATATCCACAGTGCAAATGACTTCCGTCCCTTTTTGACTATGACGAAGCGGAAGTTGGCTTCCGATTCCAGCTTGCGATTCGAGGAATGAGTAAAGGGCGAATCCACTTAATTTTTCCCTACCTACAGCAACTTTTATCTACTCTAATTAAAAAACTACAACACCTAGACACATCGAACCTGGACTAGATTTTTCTAAACTACTTTTAGAATAATTAAAATCAGGTTTGGGATTTGTAAAACCGTTCTCTGGTTTGTGTAACTTAATTAAAGGCAAATTTTAACACTTACCTAGTGTCCATGTCACACTAGAAGTGTTCTAGGTCTAAAACTAAAACACCTAGACACATCTAACTTGGACTAGATTATTCTACTACTTGTAGAATAATTAAAACCGGGTTTGGGATTTGTGAAACCTCTCTGATTTGTGAAACTTCAATAAAGGATGCAATGAACTGATGCATGCCAAAGTAGCGGATTGCTGTCATGCCCGATCTTAAGCAAATATGCAACACTGAAAGGATGCACTTATGCAGGAATACTTTCTGTGTCAAAGAGCAAAAGTTTAATACCAGAAGAATAAGTTGTTGGACAAATGATATCAGGTGATTACCTGCTTTAAGAAGGCAAAAAAAATGGAAATATGAAATAATTCGCATATATATATATATATATATATATATA
>NW_015150489.1:185181-186191 GCF_000732505.1 Cyprinodon variegatus
TATATATATATATATATCAGAGCAGGAGGGGTTCATTATACATGTGGTCTAGATACAAATAAACTGCTGAAAGCTGCCCTTATTAAAGTTTCACAAGCCAGAGATGGGTTTCACAAATCCCAAATATGGTTTTAATTATTTTACAAGTAGTTTAGAATAATCTAGTCCAGGTTCGACTTATCTAGGT
Organism: Cyprinodon variegatus; assembly: GCF_000732505.1. NCBI lineage: Eukaryota > Metazoa > Chordata > Actinopteri > Cyprinodontiformes > Cyprinodontidae > Cyprinodon > Cyprinodon variegatus. The sequence continues at coordinate 185,369 of NW_015150489.1, forward strand.
CTTGTAGTTTTGTTTTTTAATTAGAGTGGATTGTAATGCTGAAGGTAGGGAAATATTAAGTGGAATCGCCCTTTATTAATTTTCTGAATCGGAAGCCAACTTCAGCTTTGTCCCTTCTCCAGTGGCGCATGTGGTCACTAGGTGAGCTATACAACCCCATAGTGACCAAAAGTTACACGGTGTGACTTTAAACTTCACTTAATCCACTATTATTTTACTTTTATCATTATCCTTAATTGATTTCCACCTTAATTCAGTTGAACTAGGTTGTTACTGCTGATCTAGGTTTCTTGTAAATGGTGAGCTTGATAAATGGCGCCCTCTTGTGTTACACAGCGGGACCGTCACTGCGCGCATGCGTATTACTGCACAAAGTTATGACTGCACAAGAGCCATCAGAACCTTTCAAAAAACACAAAAGTAGTAATTAAATTGTTTTTTTCGGGGTTTTTTTTTATACATGACTAAAGGGATACACGCCCGTTGAGGTAGTTACATTTTTCTATAATTCAATTTTGAAATTTCCCAGTGTAGATCTGTTTCTCTGACGTCCAGGACTAATATACACAACGGTTGAAATAAGAATAATTTCCAGTGTAGTCCTGTTTCTCTGACGTCTGACTCTGACTGGCTGGATGTGCTCTCCTTATCCTCTCACATGGGAGCTGGCTCTGAGCTCGTCTGCCTGGCTGTGTGTTTTCTGGATGGGGCCGCCTTTTGCAGCTGCTTTTTGTGTCTCTGCTTCTGTCTCCTTGAACCCCAGTCAGCCTCAGCAGTTGGCCGCTCACACTGAGCCTGGTTCTGCTGGAGGTTTCTTCCTGTT
>NW_015150489.1:188112-206077 GCF_000732505.1 Cyprinodon variegatus
CCGCCCAGTAAACACAAAGCCAGGCAGAGGAGCTCCCATGCCAGAGGACAAAGAGAGCACATCCACTCAGTCACGGTCAGAGAAACAGGACCACACTGGAAAACAGGCCTCCATAAACCAACCTGTCCACCCTCCAATGACACTTCCACCTTCAACCAGCCACAGCCTCCACAAACAGGAACCCCAGCCCTCCTCCCAACACAAGCAGTGAGTCCTAGCAAGATCAGAGCTTCAGTCATCTGCATTTTTTCCCCACCAACCTTGAACTCACCTAATCACTCTCTCCTTTGTGCAGTCGCTCCTGGTTTCCTGGACGCAGGAACCCCCTCCCCAAGCTGATAACCTCTTTTCTTTCTCCTTGTTCAAAAATAAGAACAATAAACTTTAACACTTTGTGCCCACATGCAGAAACACTCACAGAGAGATTGTCAAAGTATTAGACCCATCATGACAGGTACTCACGCTAATAAAGTTAAAAAGTGTGCTCTGTCAAAGATCCTTATCCAGTTGTTTATTTCTTTTGTATTTTCACACTGATGCTTAATAAGTGCTTGCATGGGTTACTTTGCTAAATTACACTTTAAGCAAAACTGACGAGGACAAGACTTACTCTTTAAGTCACCCGTGCCACAAAACCGTCGGCTCTAATAATTTCACTAACTTTATACTACGGTAAATAACTGGTAAGGAACGTTAACCAGCTGGTCATGACGATACAGGTTTTCTGATATGAAAATGAACCAGACTTTTTAGTCTACAGTATGCATGACCAGCCAGGATGTCAGTTACTATGACAACCAGTTTCATCCTCTACCCCAAGTTTTATAATATGTTATCACTGTTATTAGGCTACAAAGTATGCATTCACTATAATAAAATGAAAAAATGCATTTCTACAAGTCTGCTAATATTAACAATATTAGCTTACAATAGCATAGTATTCACGCCAACTTGAAATGCTTTGTTGCTAAATTTACTGAATGGATTCTATACGGACCTTGTCCTGCTTCATTCATGTAATGTTGTCTTTTTGGACTTGTCTAGAAACTAAGAACTGCTCCAAATCATCCTCCATGGTTGTAGCTGACACACGGGTGTATTTTCCTCTGATAGCGGTGCACTTTGCGCCTCCACCGTCGTGTGTCTGTTTTATCCAGATCGCTGACATAGGAACGCAGAGCTTGTTGCTTGTAAAATGCTAACACCGTTTTTAGAACAGCACCATTCTTTCTCCATTTATCTTCACTCTCTATACCTCGGACTTCACCTCATTCTTCAGAAGTTCTCAGATGACTCGGCCATTGTGGGCTGTGTTGGAGGGAAACGAGCTGAAGTACCGGACGGTCATCATGAAGTTTGTGGACAGGTTTTAGAAGACCACCTGTGTTTAAACACCAGTAAGACCAAGAAGATGTTGATCGACTTCGGGAGAAGACCTTTGTGAACATCCAGGGGCAGGACATAGAAACTGGAGAGAGCTTCAAATAGGCCTACTTGGTGTTCATATCAATAAACGACTAGACTAATAACACTGACGCTGGAGTTGCATAAAATGATTCTGGAACGGTGAATCTGGGCCAATTTACGAGAAGTGAGCCCGGTTGGAAAGCAGCAACCTTCTGTAACTCAAAGCAACTTCTCCTGATCTGAGTGAGATTACAACTTCTTTCAAAATCTGTTGTCCTGTCTCATGGTTATTTAATACATATACATTATGAAGCGTTATTTAAAGAGTTTGTACCAAGTGATCTCTTTTCAGGAAAAAGAACTGGAGAGAGAAATCTTCAAGGTGTGAAAAACAGAGCTTCCATTTAACACATCAATTATAGTAGGCTAAATGGCAACAGTTTATTGCAATTGTAAATACACTTAAAGTAGATGTATTTTCACAAGGTTTCATCTAACACTATTTGTTGCTTTCACCCCCCCAAAATGTAAGTATATATATCATGCAAAAAAGAAGAATGCTGATCTCTGCTACAGGAAACTCCCATCTTTGCTGTTTGTGACCATGTCTCTCCACAGATGTCTCATTTAAAGTTCTAAACTGAACAATATGAACTTCAGATTAGAGGGAATATAAATATTGTTACCTTGTTCATTCTCTCATAAGATTTGATTTAAACAATTTGACTGTTAAAGGATAACTTCAATTAAAACCTTCAGAAGGGAAATGCTGTTCATTGATGTAGGCAGGAGACCCCCTGTAGCTGTCTGGCCTCTCTGTCCCAGCAGAAGCCTCTGACTGAAGACACTGCCGTTCAGCTGTCCTCTGAAGAAGGTGTCCATCAGGTTTTTCAATCTATGAAGAATTCTTCTTAGTTGATAATCTCCAGAGGTTCCAGAGGAGTTCCCAGAACAGAACAGGTCTTTATCAGTTTGTTAAGCTTTAAGTCATTTGCTCTGATGCTGTTACCCCAGACAATTATGGCAGAAGAGATCACATTTTCCCCAAGACTTTGAGAAGAAATGCAACATCTTGTTGGAAACACTGAAGACAGGTCATAGTTATGGGTCCAGCAATACTGATGCATCGGTGCATGCGTCGAACCCATAGAGCAAAACACTGTATCCGTGCGCGTCGTTTAAAGAAAGTCATGTGACCGATAGAGGAGTTGTTTCTAATTAACTGACACGCTTAACTGTGCTTAAAAAACGGATCTGTCAACATGATGCATCTGCTAAAAAAAAAAGTTACGGTTACGGTTTTTCATTAAAATGATCAAGAATTTTGGAGCAGCCTAAAGGGAATAGGGACGTTTCAGCCTGTCAGGGACCAAGCAGTAAGTCAAAGGGACGCAGGAGGTAATTAAAAAAATTTGGGATTTTTCACCACAAAAGAAGATGATCAAAATCCAAAACTATGCAAAAATCAGCTCACACATAAAAGAAGTCAACTGAAGACTTAACTTAGCAAGCAAAACAAACGTAATCAAGGAAAATGGACCTAACACAATGACACATGAGGGTAACATATATAGATAGGGGTTTGGCCAAACCAAAAAACAAAGACAGGGGAAAACAGATGGCTGACAATTTACTAAAGCAAATATTAAACTAACTCAACTACATTTTAAACTAATTTATTCATTTAAACTAATTAAATCCCCCCATAGTTCAGTGGTACATGGTAGGGTTTAAGGAGCCTCCTCAGCCCAAGCCTTTGCTTGATAGGAAAGATGCTCATCTCCCAGCATGGCAACTCAAAGGAAAGAACTGTTCAAAGAAAATACCTTCCATTGCTGATATGTGTGCACACCATAACAGCAGTGCAAGATAAACCAAATTACAAAATGAAAGAAATAAAAATTCTTTCATTTTTCCAACCCCCACACAGCTGGGTTTTTATTTTAATTTTCTCGTTGCGTCATCGTTTTCCTCTCAGTTATCACTCAACTTATCATTTAAAGTTTAATTAATTAAAATTAAATTAATTAAAGTTGATTTACTGTACTTAAAGTTGATATACTGTACTTATTGTTTTAAGGTGATTTAAAATCCTAGTCCTCAAGCATCCTCGCTCACATTTTCCTCCCGAATTTTTACTTTATTGGCTGCTTCTAAAAATATCAAAGATATTTTCGATTTAAACATAAATATGAAATAATACAACATAGTTAACAATTACTTAATTTTTTTTATAATTGTACTTGGTCATCAAATTCAGTTTAGGCTGTCAAATAAGCTGCCTGTAGTGTCTTTAAATGTCCAGCAGGTGTCAGTATTCCTAAAAACTTAAAGATGCCTCATTAACCCATCACTGATCTGAGATCAGTTTTGAGACTGAAGGATAAACTGATTATGTTGACTTTGATATAGACAATTGGTGATGCTTCAGCTGCCTTTTAGTTTCTGATAAAAAGCTGATCAGGCAGAATCTTGTAAATTACCTTTAAAAAATGTGCTTTTATTGCAGCATTTTATATTTTTTATGCTTTTTGCCATTGAATCTTGTAAAGATAATTTTTTTTCCCTCATCTGCTCTTGCAGAAGAGCAAATGGCTCAGAAACTATTTTATCAGGACTCTGTTTTTTGTTTGAAGTTTTATTTTTGCTCGTCTCTGTGACGTACAACCAAACCAAAAAGTTGATTTGTTGACCAGCAATCTCTGTTGCGTAGAAAAAAATAAAATAAGGCTTCCAGAGAACAAATGGATGCTTTTGAATGAGAAAAAGCAGAAAATTGAAATACTGCATGACAGTAACTCTTATTTAAATTCAACAGACAGTACAACAGAACAAAGATTCGATTAAACAAATAAATCATAACAGAGTTTTGCATTTGTGCTGAAAAAAAAAAAAAAAAAAGACAAAACCACAATAGGAAATTTACAACCCAACTACTGATATCCCCTTCACCGCTGCATGGATGCTTTTTTAAACAATATTTTACAATTTCTTAAAGCACTATTCTTTACCTTCAGCAGCTTTGCTGACAGGCTATCCTCATCTGACAATCATAGCTTAAAGGTGTTTAGGAGAAGCTAAACAGCAATCAGGACAGTCAGAAGCACAGACTAAGCAGCTTGCAAACCCACACTTATCTTTCACGCCGCCAGTTAGTCCATTAAATAGTATTATTTAATATTTCTGTATACAAAGAATGTAAGAAAACACGAGGTGAAGGCTGTCTTTTTCTCCAAGATGCTAACGTGTCATTAAGAACCATCTCAGAGGAAAGGGCTGAATTGGGGCGAGCAGCGGTACAAACGGATGGGAAACGGAAGGTCGGCTTCAGCGGAAGTTTAGTCAATGTCCATCTCGGGGAGCTTGTTTTCCTTTTCCGTGTTTGTGGGTTTTGTTTTATCCGGGTTTTCAGGCTGGATCTCTGGTTCAGCCTGTCCATTGACCGGTCCGTTCTCCGTCTTCTCCTCCTTAGGAGGCTCCACCTTGGGCTTGGGTTTAGTTACCACCGGGTTACAAGATGCGTAAAGCTCCTAAATGAAGAAAATATCAACGTGAGTCAGTTAAATTATGAGGCTAGCTCTGCATGGCAAATCAAAACACACTCAGATGTGTCCAAGTACCTTTGTTTTGGACTTAATTTCTCCGACTTTGACCACAGGATCCACAGTGAGGTCCTGACTGTTCTGCTGGTTCATCTTGGTGTTCATCCAGGCCATGGCCTCATTCACTTGCTTTTCCACCCGAGTCACATCCAGCTCATCAAGGTGCTCATACTGCTCATCCTGAAGGTACATTAAAGACACGTGTAAGAACTCTTTACACAAGTTTAATCAAATCTCCTGTTAATTAACACAAAGCCTTACCTTTGCCTTGTAGGCTTCAATGATCTTCATGTACATCTGTATCTGTCTGCCGAGCTCCTCAAAAGCTTTAGGTCTCTCCTCAGCTTCCATGTATCGATCATGAATAGGTTGTCCAATTTTCTACAGAAAAGAACATTGAAGCATGTCAAAAATAATTCCCCTCAATACGTGTTTTTCTGCAAGACACACATTAACTCAACCCAGGAGAAAAGCTCAAAACTGCTATTCAGGTAATATAATCCAATACTTTATTAATATGAAAATGATATCTAAACACTTTGTGGACTGGTCCAACTTGCAGCAGTACTACAGGATTAAATTTAGGTCAAATTTTATTTAATTAAATGCAAATATACAGCAAAGTTCAGATCCATTTATATACACAGTGCAACTCATTTATACAGAGCTGTTTATATTTTATAAACCATCATAAACAAACCAACTGAAAACAGTCATAAAACACTGCATCATCTACAGGGCTAATCAAGCTTGACGCACGGACATTCAGGCAGTCATAGCGCCGGCAGCATTTACACTGTGCTCAGCTTTGATATTGGTGATATTTATGAGCTAAATCACGGGATGTCTCTACATGTTTATATTTGCCGGCCCTCACCACTAAGAGCTGCTACTCGCCAACCATGTTTTCTGTCCACGTAGCTAAAAGTGTTCCGTGTGGAGGGGTATAGAAGCCAAAAACGATATCCTTGCGAAAGCTTCAAGCATAAATACAGCTTTAACCTGCTATTAGCTCCAATAAATGTTATCAAGACTTATTTTAATTTGATCTGCAGAGCCTCTGCCAATCATTACCCAGGTTACGCACTCCAACCTTAAGCCCCTGTCACACCTGGATGATTTGGACCAGCGTATGCCTGACGTATGAAAAAGCTGGCAAAAGCGCGGGCATAAGTTGGATAAGTTATGGGTACGTTTTATATAAGTTATTAGCAAGCTGAAGCACGCTGAAACGAGCTTGCACACTTTGACCTACGGCGAGTAAGTCGAGAAATTTTAGGCATGTGCAAAATTTCCATACGTGGGGCATAAGTTACAGGTAGGTTATCTGACACTTGCAAACCTACCGAAACAATGTAATTCTGATAACATCAGCAGTTTGTGGGCTTTCTTTAGATTCTGACCCCAGAATATGGATACTTGGAGATGTTATTTCCTTGAAATGAAATCCAAAAAATACTTTGTTTTGTTAGCGTCATCTGCAGCGAAGAAATTTATACTTTAAAACTGGAAATATATGGAGCCTCCAAACAAGAAACATTGGATCAACGAACTGTTGTCATACTGTACTCCTGAAAAACATTCTCCACTCGGTACATTGGCTAAAATAACCGGATATGGAGTTCCTTCTTGACCATTCTAACCAGATTAGACCTGAGAGACTTATCAATATTAATCTTTACTGTGTTTCAATTATTCCAATATTTTTGCTTTGCTCTTTTCTCTTAAGTCTGACCTTTCAAAAAGCAGACATTCATTAGCTGCATTATCTTCAATGCACAAACCATATTTGCAGCGTTGTCTGTAACAACTACAGGGTGTTTTCTGGTCAGCCCCCATTTGTTAACGTCTTCAGTCAAACTATTGGCTATATTTGCAGCTGTCTGGCTTGAAGTAATCTTGAGTGCATCTTTCCTGCTTATTTGAATGTGAACGTCACGCAGGTGACTATAAAATGAATCAATCTAATTTTTTAGACATCGATTTTGCAAAAATGTAAAGGAATCGATTCAAAATCAATTAAATTGATTTTTTTTACCCAGCCCTAATATATACATATATATCTGATAAGTAACTCAAGATAAGTAAGTCATTCAAGTCTTGGTGTCTAGCTTATCCAAAACATATGAGTAACTTGTGCATAATTTATGCGCAACTTATCAAGAACTTATCTCCAAAGCATATCAACGTATTTGACGTGTTACTACTTTGATTAACTACTGTTTCTAACTTACAGCTACTGTTACCTGCTGTGAAGGGGGTTCACGGACATTACACTGCCTTACGTTATGCATAAGATAGGCTGTTGTTGGACATAAAGTTCTGGATTTGATATTAATTATTATTATTTGATATTACTCTATGTATATACCCAAAATAAAATAAAAAAGACATTGAAATTTCAGCATATGTTCGTATTTTAAGGAGTTTCTGGGACGTCAGACATACGCTGGCTAAATTCAAGGTGTGACAGGGGCTTTACCCTGTCGTCAATCTATTCGTTTTTTTAAAGACTTACTTTCAGTTCAGCCAATTTGTCGATGTAAACTTGCTTCTGTTGATCCTCTCCGTCTTCATACAACCAGGTTTCTGTGTCCTCTAGTTTTAAAGAGAACATGTCCCGATCCTGAAGTTTGACAGAAAAAAAAAAACAACATTAAATCTTAACTTTTAATTAACACTAAAAAAAACAAGTATAACAAATCTAACGATGGTTCCTTTTTGTACATACAGCTTCATTAACAAACTTCTCCAGTGCTCCGTGCAGTTTGTCCCTCATTTCATACACATATTCTTCTACGTTGTTTTTTGCATCGTTTCTCTCCTTCTCAAGTTTGTCCTGCATGATCATCTTCCCCTACAGAAAACAGAGGGACATTCAGGTCAGCCGGAGGTTTCTTTGTTAAAATAACTAAAAAACAAACCAACATGTTGAACAGTGAGGCAAAGGGAAGCATCTCTTCAAATTAAACTAATGTAAGTATTTGGTATCAAGTGAACCATGGATTTTTAATCTCCAACTAAATTAAAAAATATAAATTGCTACCAGTGAGTCTCCACATTCCTATTGGTTGTCAGAACATTACCTCATTCTCCACAAATGTATTGAGTTCTTCAGCAGGCAGCTGCCACTGCAGTTTGCCCTCTATAGGCAGATCCACAGTCTTCGTTTTTACTTTGGCCTTCTTGGCTTGCGGAGGCTGGTCATTCTTCTTCTCCTCTTTGGCATCCTCTGGAGATGTCTGAGGTGGGGAAATAATTCAGTACAAATTATAGTTTAAAAATCTAACCCCAATGATAAATATGAATTGCAAATAAAAAAGGACCAATAAGCTAACCACGCTGAAAGCCAACTGAGGAATCTCATCTTTTTTAAATCTATGTCGCGATTTAAACCTTGTTTTACCAACTATAGCACAAAGTTCAACATTTACTTCAAACAATGTTGAAGCTTTAACTGATTTAATTCAAAGCCCTCTACTTTAAAGTCACTGGAGTAAACTGCTTAGCAAAATAAAATAAAAACCACTTAAGAAAACACAAACCACACATTTTTCCTCCTTTCTCAACGTAAACAATCTCTGTGCAAAACATCTGGAGTTGTATTTCATAAGGAAAGAGTTAAAAGTGCAAATGGAAAAGGTGTCAGTCTCTGGTGGAAAATGAACCTGTTCCTTGGTTCAGGGACAGGGCTACATTACATGTGTGAAGAAACTTTAAATTTGCTTTAAGCAAAGAGAGGGAAACATGTTTTAATGTTCTGGGTCCTAGAAGGTTGGTCAGCCTCGTCCTCTACTGGGTACCTAGTGCTGGGCGATATGGATGAAAACTTAAAGGCTTCTTAAAGGAAGCAATATTCCAACCCAGTACTCCAAAGTTTACTAATCACCACTATATCATCTACATTGATGAGACTGTGTCCTACAGGCTTAACACCAAAACCGCTTTGAGAGCTGCAGCTTCTTCTCTACACTAACCTTCTAAAAGTTGCTTTGACCAAACGCCTGCAGCTGCAGTCGGCAACAGACTCATGCTTTTTTTATGCAGGAAGTATTTCAGTGTGGAGCTGAAGCACAGGGCTAACCGCTGACATGTTTTCCGTAATGACCTGGTAAATTGTTCACGTTTTATCACCTGCTTCATAAACTTTTTTTTCCCACTTTACGTTTTACGTCGTCAAAAAGCATTGGATTGCCGTCACATCAACAAAATAATATGTGCAACCTGTAAGGAAATTTGATTTAGATCCAGGCTAAAACTCACTGACCTATAAATCCCAGGCCAAGAGTTGTTTAAATAGAGGTGACAACGCTGATGACTGACTGGATCAAACGGATCAACAGCTTTGTAGCTCATTTGTTTTTATTTACGTAAAGTTCGGGTGTTCTGATTAGGTGACTGATTTCACATTCTTTGAGAAACTACGTGCGCTTTTTAGTTTATTCTATATTCTAGATTTTGTACAACACATTTGATGAGCTGACAGATTTTTTTTCTCTTTTGATAAAATAATTTAAAGAAAAGTATTCACCCATGATTAACTTTATTGGTTTCCTCCTCTTTTACAGATTGCATGCATTACAAAGGAAACCTGCAGGTGTTTTTAGACAGCCATTTAAAGACATCGCAGATGGCCCATTTTATATTGTCTTGATACATGATGGAGCAGCATGGGGAGATAAATGCTGTCCTATCGCCCAGCACAAGGTTACCTCCATTTCTTCCGCCTCAGTTTTCTTGTCATCGTTGCCTCCAGCCTGGGGTTTCTGATCTTCCTGGTCCACTTGCATTTTGTTCTATTGCGAGAAAGCATATATAGACATTTGATTAAGACGACACCTGAGAGATGGTTTTATCAAAACGTTGACAAATGTTTTTTTTTTTATTGGCAGAAGTTTTATTTACCCCCCATTTTTGGATAAAACAATTAGTAACAATTTGTATTATGCAGAAAATATTTATGTTATATGTTGATAATCAAAATCCACGCCTTTTTATTCTAGAAAGTGGCTTTTAAAGGCGTTAACACAAAGGGGAATAAAAGATTCAGGGAAAACTGTAAGAAAACATGTTAAACTAGAAGAACAGGAAACCTGTTTACCAACATAATGGTGTCCAGTTCTTGTCCAAACACGACAAAGCAGACACCTCCTTTCCCCACTAATTTCTCTATATCCAACCACCCTGTTTTCCTTTTTTTTTTTTTCTTCAGTCCAACTGCTTTTAATGTTCTTTCTTGTTTCTGCATTTTTTTTCTTCTACTTGCTCTGATTCTGTTATATTTTCCTATATTTTAATCATATAAAGCACTTTGCATTGTCTCTGTACTGAATTGTGCTATACAAATAAATTTGCCTTGTGCCCAGACGAACACGTACCTCCTCCTCCTTTGCTACTTGGTCCGTCTCCATTGGTTCTTCTCCTTCTGTCTCTTTTATGGTTTCTACCAGAGATGCACTAGAGACACTGAACACACCGTGAACGTTGACACGAACTTTTACTTTGACCTTGGCGCTCTCGCCCGATGCCTGAGGAACCACATTCTGGATCAGAAACTGGCCTGCAAAGCAGAGTAAAGTTGTAAATAAGAAAAAAAAAATAGATGGTGTAAATGCATCTGTTAGAAGTGAAACCTGTCTTACCTATAGTGGCTTTAGGGTAGTTTAGCTCCTTTGGGTTATTGTAATAGGCCTCCAAAGTGAAGGGCTCTTTACGGTAAAAAGTCAGGACTTTGGAGAAAGGAGCAGCGTGGTTCTTTGGGAAAACCTCACAGTCACTATAAAAAAAAGACAGATATACACATTCATTTAGCCGTTAGGCTTTGAAAGAAAAGTCTTTAAGATGTGACATTAAGACATTGAGGGTTATTAAGCCTCTGAGATGAATACAAACACAGCTGCTACGTTAAATGATAATTAGCTCTTTAATGCCTTTAATTGTTAATTAGTTCATCTTTTAAAAGTGAAATCTAAATATCAAAACAGGAAAGGTTTAATGTGGTGGAGCTATACTGCTGAAAATGGCCATTCCATCAGAAGAAACTTCATTAAGATCAATGCCTGAAGGAAAGAACCTCATGAAAGGTTAGTAATATAATTGCGCATGAGAAACAAAGATGTACTCTCTGTTCTCCAGAATGAAAAGAAGATTGAAGTTTTTTGGGGTTTTTTTTTAGGGTACCTGTGGGGTGGATGCATTCATACCTTAGTCCCTCCTCTGCAGCGGAATTCCACTTAAGGGAGATTGAGTACGGGACAACATCTGTGATGGAGAACTCTCTCACTTTGAAAGCCGGTGACAAAATGGCACACTGAGGGAAAAAAACAAAACAATGGTTGATTAAGTACGTTTAAGTACACAGGATACTTGATAAGATCTTCAGTCTCAGTAGAATTAAATAAAAAAAATATTATTCAACTTTATCTTCACCAAATTAAATGATACATATGTTGTGTTTGAAGCCAACTAGCCATACCTGCAGAGCACAGCCCCTGGCCACGGCCTCGTCTGCATTTAGGGTGGTGCTTAGCTCTTTCCCGAAGAATTTGCCGATCCGCTCTTTGATGGCTGGGATTCTGGTGGCTCCGCCCACAATCTCCACAGCGTAAATATCTTCCTTTTTCAGCTCTGTTAGCAGAGAGGCAGGATACAAAAGATCAATCGCTCCATATTTGTTAGGTTCATAATGAGGTGTGACTGAAACAGCTGCAATGTTTTCAGATTTGAGTAAAGTGTTAATGATTCAAGTCAGAAGAAGCAAGAGCTGAAACAAAGAATGAATAAAATGCAAAGACAAAAAAAAATCACTTCACATATGGCTTAGACCGACTATATGCGTTTACTCCTGGCTGAGGGGGTAGACTAGTGGTTATTAAAGTCGTTTATACTTACTAGTCTGTTCCATGACGCTGCGCAGGGGACCCTCAACCTTGGCCAGCAGCCCAGCACACATCTCTTCAAACTGACCTCTGGGAACATGATCAGAAATTATTAATAGCTACAGCTTAGCAACGCAAACAAAAGCACTGCCAGAAAAATTCACAAATCCGTCTAAAAGACACACGTCCTGACACACTGATGAGAGTTCTTCCAGTCTCGGAAAGTATTTACAGCTCTTAAACTAGATAAAAGTTTGTTTGTTGTTGAGTTAGAGCTGCAGGGTCCACTTAGCCTGATAAACCAGACTAAATGTGTAATTTAATTTGGCCCAGATGAATGAGACATCAGAAGATTTTTGATGAGAACAACCCGTTGTTTTTCAAACCATGTCTGTGCCTATTGGCAAACGCTCTGACATAGCTACATGAACCATATTTAGGTTTGTTGTTGAAAGTCTTGTCAGATCAATGGTCTGAATCTCACCTGTTCAGTTTACTGGCTACATCAGTGTCGTTCATAAAGCATTCAATGTTGAGGGGTAGGTCGGAGGAGTTGGCACTCATCAGCTTCTTCAGCTTCTCACATTCCTGATAAAGGCGCACTAAAGCTCGAGGCTTGGACCTGACGTCCAGTTTGTACTTCTTTGCAAACTCTTCACAGAAGTGGTTGACCAGGATGTCGTCAAAGTCCTTCCCACCGAGGTCTGAATCAAAAGCTGTAGCCAGAATCTTACAGGAAGAACAGAAGTCATAAATAAACAACAATTCATAAAAAGCATAATACCCCAACCATATCATATTTATTTATGTATTATCAAAGTGCAAAGTGACTGGGTTATTCTTTTATCAAAGTCTGGGAAGTCAAACTACTGACATAAACACCTATTGAAAACATACCGTACCTTGAGTTTTCCTTTGTTAAAAGCACAGACGGACACCTGGTACCCAGAGTGGCCTAAATCCACAAACACCACTATCCTTGGCTTCTCCTCTGGAGCTGGAAGATCCTGCTTATAGATTCCATAAGCCAGAGACACTGGAACACAACAGGAAACAAAGCAATCATTTGTTGTTTGCTCCACTGCTTTCAGCGGTTATAGTCTGTCACACAACTAAAATCACTCTGCAATCTAAAATCTCAATCTCAAAAAATCTCAAGAAAGGCTATGCGAATAAACCAAAGGAGCTTCACTAAGATCCTTCATTGTTCCTTTTTCTACAGCAACAGCCTCATCTTGGTGACAACTTAAAGTAACACATAAACACATTCATTACAATGTTCTTCATAGGATTTCTCTTTCCTTAATATGTAGTATTTTACACTTCGTCTTTTACACTTTCCAATAAAAGTTACTACTAAAGTGTTAACAGCGCTCTTTGAAATATAGATTTGTGTCCAAATAAGACTACCTGTATAAAAAATGGTTAAAATATACATATAAAAAAAGAACAATAAAGAAATCTAAAAAAAAAAAAATCTCATTATCAACTGTTAAAAACATTATTTCATGGCTGAGCCTACATAGCTGAAACGTGATGTCAAAGGAGTCCAGACGCCATGCCTACCTGCAGTGGTCTCATTCATTAACCGCAGACAGTTGAGACCAGCGATCTGAGCAGCATCCATGACTGACCTCCTTTCTGCATCAGTGAAATAACTTGGTACCTGTGATGAGGAACATGGAACATTAAGTGTAAAAAATATAGAAAAATCTGGATCAACATAAATGGTTTGTTTTTTTTTTTTGTTCATTGCAGAAAACACAATGAATGCCAAGAACAGCTCAGTGATTTTGATGCTGGGATCACCAATGGTACCGACTGCATCTCGAAAAAGCCGTCTGGATATCATCACCTATTTAAAAGTTGGGATGTCAAAACAAAGCATCCCAATGTGGAAAAGTTCAAGAGCTAACTATAGAAACAGGCTGCAGCACTAGCAACATGCTCTCCATCACTGATGTCACTGATAAATTTAGCCCAAGTAAAAGCAGCAGCCACTTTGTTCTAGATCTATAGCATTACATAACAGGTGCTATTTGTGAGCTCTCACGCCGGGCCCGACACACACGTCCCACTCTTCAACGACGTTCAAGTGTGAGCAGAAGTGCTGCTTTCCCACCAAGACATCTGGTGAAGAGGCTAAAGCTTAAAATGTTCTATGAACAGTTTGCCACAATATTTATGCACTGGACCAGTTTTGGCCTTTATTTATACACACAACAATAAATGAAAATAGAGGTGTCAATAGTCATAACACTGGATTTAATTGGCAATAAAAACAAAAACTCAACCTGTTGATCAAAGAAAAGGGAAACAGCGGAAGTTTTAGAGATTTTCAGACAACAGTCAGTCATGGATATCAGTGTTTACCGAGATAACACAGTCAACAACCGGCTTCTTCAGTGCACTTTCAGCTGTCTCTTTCAGTTTGGTCAGTAGCATGCCGGTTATCTGCTCCACGCTGAATACTCTCTCTTCCTCCATGTACATCACCTGTAATAAGAAAAACCCTCTAAATAAAGGCGCTCAAAGATAGACTGCATAATTTGAATTAAAGGTGTACTTTAAGGTAACAAACAATCGGGAAATGCATCATTTCCTGATACCGTTTTTCTGCTGGGATATTTGGTATCATCATTCAAAACATCATGCCATCCAAGGTTACAATCTAAAACTCGTCACACCTCCTTAAAGCTAATATCTCAAAACACTTGCATGTTTTATCCAACATGTTCTGGTAATTTTGCTGATATCTAAAAAATAAAACCTAAATTTGACATTATGACCGACATAAAAAAAAAGACAACAACATCAGTTGACCTGTAACCCTGGCAGATGACCTCACCTTTATCCCAGTGGTACCTGAGGGCATCTGTGCCAGGTCGTACACCAAGTTTGACTTGGCCGTCTGAACAATCGGGTCTGAGAACGCTCTGCCATGGAAGCGCTTGAA
The DNA here is from genome assembly GCF_000732505.1 of Cyprinodon variegatus. NCBI lineage: Eukaryota > Metazoa > Chordata > Actinopteri > Cyprinodontiformes > Cyprinodontidae > Cyprinodon > Cyprinodon variegatus. The sequence continues at coordinate 202,956 of NW_015150489.1, forward strand.
GCCTTGCACTGTGTTCTTACAGTTGGTCACCACCTAGAAAAGAAAAAAAAAATAAAAGATTTATATAATATTTACTTTTAAGACTTTCTGATTTTTGATGAGCCATTAAGAAGAATGAGTAGAATCTAAAAATATGGCAGAATTGATTTTTACCTGGCTCTTAGCAGCCGCTCCAACCGATCGATTTCTTGGACCAAATGACACAAATGACCTGAGGAAAAACAACAAAAAATAGGACGAACATAAATATTTTTATTCCAATTAAGCTGCCTATCAATATATATGATTTATAAGTAAAAACTTTATTTCCAGAAGTTACTAAATAGTATCAGTAAATACGTACAAGTCGAGGTTCAACACATACAAAATAAAGATAATTTAGACAGCCAAGAAAAAATTTAAGTTTAGTTTAATCTAACATGATTACTTTGATTCTTTTTAGGGCACTTTTTCCCCACATCTTGCACTGGGGAGCAAAAGTGGCAGGAAGAGATCAAATTGGTTGCAAACCAGTTTTATGATAAACATGCTTATGTTCACAATATCTAGTCAAGAAGACAAAACATTTGATTTGGGCGACACAGTTTACTTAGGTTTGTAAATTGTTAACAATTTCTATCATAACTACTAATCCTATTGTTTAAAATCACTTTCTGACTGGAACTGCTTCTGCACACTGCCAGTCAGCTGGATGAAAGCAGGTGGCTACACAATAATTACCAATTACGACTTATATGGTCCCTTTTAGCGTTTTGGTTTAGAAAACTAAAGGAATATCCCTCCATGCTTTTATAGATACTTTTTAAAAATATTAAACTGTATTTGTGAAACCCAGCTATCTGAATAGACAGCCTGACAAATTAATCAATTAAATTTGGCTTTTTATAACCAAAAAAACAAAAGTAGTATTAACAATGATTTGTTTCTGTTTTGCTGACTTAAATAAATATTTCATTATCAATCATAGTTTAAACATAGTTTTAACTCACGGAGTTAAAATAATACACTGGATCAGGTCTTCTGGTCACGTTATATACACCTTAAAATTACATAATTAAAACATTTAGAAACGATTGGCTTCAATTTAATTATCTGTTTTCTTGATATGCTTTACATCTTTTAAGATACCTTATGGCCGTTTATCTTATAATATTTTGGCAGTATATATATATATATATATATATATATATATATATGCAAATTTACAAAAAAGGTTAAAAAATCCATAATATCTTAAAACAATTAAAAGAAATTTAAACCTGAAAGAAAGTACAACTACAAGAGCATTTAAGAGAAATGTTCTCAGCTGTGACAGTCAGAAAATTTAACTCACAGACAAAAGATTTAAGAAAATATTTCAGGAATAACAGAAATCATTACATCCTTTTCAATTTAATATTACATTTTTTTTTTTTGTGCGGGGAGTGATTTTTGCTAGAATATTCTAGCTAACTCTCGACTGCTGTCGTCATCGAACGAAACCTTTAACACAAGTCGCACGTTTTATCACACAGGAAACATCGGGCTGGTCGGAGCTTAGGCTTTACGTGAATGAAAGAAGTAGAACGAGAAAAGCACCGCCTGCGCGGGGTTCTCTGGTGACTAAAACACGTGTTCAATCAGCCCGTACCGTTAATGAAAAAACTTGACTGTTTAGCTCACTAGCTTACGCTGTATAGCTGCATTGATACATGGTTTCAACATTTTAACATTGAATACAATCTCTATAATTTCATAAATGTTTTAAACGAACTTGAGCATATTTCTTAACGTAAACAATTACAAACGGAGGTTCAATTACTATGGTAGTAACTTACAAGCTTGTCTATTAAAGTTGAGCAAAAAGGTTTAAGAATCCGATTATAGTGTAAAGACAAGGCACAATAAAGCACAATGCGCTTCAATAATGTAACCATTTTGGATTTCAATGAATAAAAAGTGTAACTTGAATACTTACGGTGTACATCTGTCGCTGTATTCATTAGCCACCGTCTCGATTCCTCCAGCTCTGGCTACGGCTACATAGCAACTCTGAAAGCCCAAGTCAAATCCTACCACTGACATCTTTAACAACACGCCACTCTGTGTGCTGTAAAATAGAACTGATGCTCGTTTTTCCCTGAAAGAATAATAAATCCAGATGAACTTGTTGTGCCTCTCTGTTAAAATTAGCTATCTTTGTTCATGATTCACACCGCTGTACCGGTGTCTCTGATCTGCACGAGCAACCCTTAGCAGCAAGGTGGTTTAACAGACTTCTCGCGCTTCTGCCGGCGATTCTCGCGATATTTCCATCGTTCTAGACATCTCTGGACTTTTCTACAACCATGTGAACGATGTTTCTCCAACTCTCGAGATTTTTGGAGATAGTTCCCTTGGCTCCTGCGAGGTTTTTGCCCAATGTCTTGATGTAGTAGAATAATATGTCTTAAAATACAACAACGGATATGACAAAAAATACTAAATGGCAATTTAATCTAGTAGTTTAGAGGCAAAAAATATAACTACAAATGTTCACTATTTGATAAATAAAAGTTTTGTTTTAGTAACCAGACTACAGCTGAACAGTGGAAACTATAATTAAAAAATATGTTGAACTACATTTTTAGTTTTTATCTTTGACTCCACAGACATTACCTTATTCCATTAGTAACGCCAGGGGGCGCTAAGACATGTAATAGCTATAATAATTTAATATTTTTACGTAGTATACCTACTGTTCTTCTTATGTTAGTTAAAAAGAGTATATCTCATTTTTCTGTTCCAAGACTCCATAAGCTTCAAATTGAGTATTTAGACATTAGAGACAATAAATGCACTAATAGGTTCTTGAATCAATATTCTATGCATAATATTTACCCTGGTCGAACAAAACTTACATTTCTCTTACAATATTTTAACAAATCTATGATAACCAAAATTAGGACACATTATTTGAAATTCCAAATTCCTCCTAAAATAAAGATTACAATTTAAAAATAATAAATTATATATATCCTTCAAATCAGTACTTAAGAGAGAGATTTAAATTCAATGTTGGGAATTGTGGTTTCTGTACAACTCAGTTGGAAACTACTAATCATTTGTTTTATGAATGTAAAGAAGTAAGAAACCTATGGGAT
>NW_015150489.1:206364-246999 GCF_000732505.1 Cyprinodon variegatus
AACCTCACATTTCTATTGAAGTTAATAGGAGTTATGATCTTATTTTTTTCTTGTAATGTTCATTATTGACGTATTGTTTGAGATTGTCATTGATATTCTTTATTTTCAATAAAATAATTTAATAATAATAATTTTTCTAATTTCAAACTTCATATTCTTGAAGATGTGATTAGTTATTGATATTTTACTCAAAAACACCATCAGTTCAGATTAAAAATAGCTAATTGCATTAGAATATACCATATTAATAGAACCTTTTCTACAGATGCATTCCCTTTTTTTCAGTTATTAAAAAATTTAGGAACGACGGACGCTTCATAGCACACTCAGTTCAATGCTTGTGTAAATATTGTGAAAGCTTTTACAGAGAAGTCAAACGTGGATTTATTTTGGCTGAACAAGGGTAGTTCCAGTATCAGGATCCATGCATTTCTAATGGCTTTTCATGGCTCCTTTTTTTTATTATTATTTATTTGGTGACACTCTGCTTATACAAAATGACAATATAAGTTGTCTAAGTCTCTAAGTTTAAATAAAAATACTGATAGCTATTGAACTTTTTATTATTTATGTCATTGCACATGTAATTTCAACAGTTTTGGCGGGACAACATGGACGACGGTGAGACAGACAAGAAAACGCTCCACATCAACAGCTCTTTCAATAGCATTCAAAATACTTCTTGCTGTTTTTACTATTATTTATCTTGTTAACTCTTCATTTTGATGTTTCAAAAGCATTTTTGAAGTTTGTAGGAAATTTGTAGCAACAAATAAAAAAAGGGTGTGTAATTATATTGAGGAGTCTGAGTTTTAAGGTTTTGTATCATCATTATGAAATGTTTTTTCTCTCATTCCGAGGTAATACATGTTCTGCATGAATACCCTGCCTGCTGACATACGTTACTACAAAGATTAGTCTTCGTAGGTATCCTGCTCCAGCACTAAAACCATTTTTTTTGACGTTTATTTCAGTAATATGTGCTCAAAGTCTGCAGATAACCTCCTCTCTTTTGTCCATTCGGGGTTTATCCTCTGGATGGCGCTGTTTCTCCTCTACACTTAATGATAGCAAAGAAGAAGGGGATATATTTGGCAACATGGCGACTCCCATGCACAGAATAATTGCGAGGAGACAAGCGTAAGTATAAGCAGAATAACTACAATTTATAACGAAATCTTTGCAAGCCTGCGAATTGATTTTTATATATCTTAAAGACTAACTTACCTTACATCCTTTAACGTCCCTTTACTTCGACAAAATTGATCCTAACCGGAGCACAGAAAACAGCGCAGATCCTCATTCGCTACTCCTGTCTACTTCATATTTTTACCTTCTGTACAACTATTATATTTATCAAAGTTTCACAAAGGTTTTTTTGAATGAAGGGTGATGGTTACAGTGGAGCTAACATGTAAGCCTACTAACTGTAAATAAGAAATAAATGTTTACAGACAGCAGAGGAAACAATGTAAGCCTCTGATGCAGCTTTTACTGCCTTAAACCTAAATGAAGGGCCTGAATTTTATTCCTACTTAAAAATATATATAACATATTTCGTAAAAATGAATGTTGACTAAATATTAAATCGGGGGATTGATGTCCCTTTTTTTCCTTAAATTCTTATTTTTTTATATTGTTGAACTACGACACCTACGATTTCAGTAAGATTATGATTATATAATTTTTTCAAAGCATTTGTCTTCATAGTGTTTATATATATAAAGTAGACATTAAGTTTTGATCTATACAAATAGCTACTCTATAAAGCGAAAGAGGTTCTACTATAAAATATGTTCTTTCGATGTGAAAGGCGTCTAACGAAAGTCAAAAATGTAGAAATCAATCCCAAAGTTGATTGTAAAGTCATAAATCATGTTCTAGCCAAATTGTATTTTTTTGCTTGTATTGTCAAAATACAAGCAAAAAAATAAAATGTTTATCATTTGAATAATCATCTTCTTTTATTAGAAGGCAGAAATTACATTTAAACAACATTTTTACCTAATCCTAACATTTTAAAATGGATTTTATAATTTCCCAAGCTGTTATGAATATGATCTTGGGTCCAGTATCTGAAAAAAATTACTTTAATGTGTAAAAATAGAGGACACTTTATATTTATTTCATAGTCAGATGGTATTCTTTACTTTTTTTTAGGATATTCATTTCATTTTCCTTGTAACTCAGGCCTAAAGTTTTTAAACAGCGTTTTGCTTTAGATAGTAGACATGGAAATGACACAGCTGTTTTGCTGCGGAAAATCTTATTGAGCATAGAATGCATTGTAGATTAGGAAGATAGCTGATTTAAGGTAAGCAAGAAAGTGGTCATATATTTTTAACTGCTTTGTAAAGATAAAGTATATATTGGCATTGTGCTTGAATGTTATCGTTTAAATAATAATGAGCCTCCTAGTCTAGAAAAGTTTGGATTTAAAAAAAGAAAAAAAAATTCCAGTAACCTTTCTTATTTTTTATGCATTTCCAAAACCAACAATATAACCCATTACTTTAAACTGCTATTAATTTACATAAAATATGCATTAATCGCAAACGTTATTGAAAATAAAATGCAGAGGTATTGTTCAGTGTGTTGAAAAGTTTGTCTTATTTTCCTGTCTTCAGAGAGGCTAACAAACAACATGTCCGCTGCCAGAAGTGCTTGGAGATGGGACACTGGACGTATGAATGCACCGGGAAACGAAAATATTTGCACAGACCATCAAGAACAGTTGAGCTAAAGAAAAAGCTGAAGGAAAATGAAAACAAACCTCTCAGCATCACAGGGTAAGGCTCTTCATCCCTTCTTTCCTTCTCAGATATGCTTCCAACCTAATGTGCTATGAATCACACTTTGGGTGTTTCCAGTAATTGTTCTCCGAGACTTTCCAATAAATAAAACATGCTAACCAGCAAATGTCAGCGTTCAATTTTAAAATTAGCTTGGATGGTGGTTCATAGATCCTCTGCAATAAAAATAGTTGTGAAACGTAACATAAAATGATAGAGAACAAGTAATGCATTAAATGTTGGTTCAAACTGGTTTACGTATCAGTTAAATGTTGTATTTCTCTTCACAGACCAGGAGGAGAGGGATCCAGTGAGAGAAAAAGTAAAAAGAAGTAAGTCTGTATATTTATTAACTATATATGTATTTTCTGTTTCCTTTAAATTGGTTGTTTTTAAGTTAATGTCAGTTCTCGATCTGCAAGTTGTATGTCAAAGAAAAGCTTAAGGTGTGATTGACCATATACACACATAAGGGAGCAAGTGGTATTAGTAATTAATTTTGATGTTTTTTGTTCTTATCTATATATTATAAAACAAAAGCCCACATTTGTTAGCATGCAAAAAGAAAGAGAGAAAAAAAAACGATGCTAAACTATTTAAATATCTTTAAATTAACAACTTGAAGTTTTTTTCCTTGCTATCATTGAACCTGTGAATATTTTGTTTATTATTTAAGCACAAGCTATTATTAAATTAACTGTAAAAAATAAATAAAAAGTCCCAACAGCGCTCTCTGGTGGCGCACAATGATAACAGCAATGCTTAGGAGCTTTGGTCTCCAGGATTTCTGTGAATTCTCTCCCACTTATAGAAGTTTTGATGCAAATAGTCATGGATGCCGGTCTTTATATTTTAGCATTCTTGGTTTTAAATGTTTAATGTGTTAATAGTTAAAGCATTTTAGTTGGGAAAACAAACATAATAATAGTATTTAATTGTCAACCAGTTGGAAATATTCTTGCTTATTTATAGGCAGAACAATCAGAATATATTTTTTTAAATAAATCATTCTGTAATTTCCTCATTAACTCAGGTGCTTTATTTTTCTATGTTATTTTAGGCTTTACACAAAGCTAAAGTATATAAACTTTTTGTATTAAAAAAATGCACAACATTTAATAATTGAACATTTCAGGATGTTACAACGCCCAGGACTGAAAAGGAGGAAGCTGTCCTTATTAAACATACTAAACATAAATATTAATGCAACACTTTTGTTGTTGTTTCTATCATTCATGAATAGAATCCAAAGATCCAAGAATATATCTAAATCTGTGTTAGTGAAATAATCCATCCACCTCACAGATGCGGATTAGACTGATTATTTGATTATTACATAGGTCAACCTTTGGCTTTATTTTGATTTTCTTTTTACATCAAAACATCAAACTGACTGTTAAGGTGACTAAATAATCTCATAGGGGATATTAGATTGTTTAGTCAGCCATATATCTGTTTTTTAATCCTGTATTCTGTTTTTTTTTTTTTTTTTGCTTATATTTTCAAAGAAAATCAGTTAAAACAACTTGAACATGTAGAAATGTTGAACTTTGTCTCTTTCTGTCATGTTAGATCATTTCTCTTTGCACTCTAATGAAGATGCTGCACGTTGATAATTGTCTGTGTAACAGGTACAAAGGGAGAGGTTTTACTTCTTCGTTTTCCTCTGCTTGCTCTCAGGGCAAAAGACTCGAGCGACAACAGCAGCGACGACTCGTCTAGCGACTCGTCAGACAGCAGCGACTCCTCCAGCTCCTCCTCTGAGGACAGCGACAGCTCTTCCTCGTCATCCTCTTCTTCCTCTTCCAGCTCCTCCTCTTCCTCATCGTCCTCGGACAGCTCTGACTCGGAAAGCAGCAGCGATTCAGACGGACCACCAAAGAAGAAGAAAAAGAAGAAATAAGCATGTGGGGGATTAAGGAGGGGGTTTTCTAGCCTTACTTAGTGTCAAATTAATGCTTGTTTTCTAAAGTCCGATCGTAAATACTGGGCCTAAAGCAGCTGGACAGATGTGTTGCTGAGGAGGGCAGGATAGTTTTAAGTTGGTTTCCTCTGTTTTTCTTTTTTTCCCCACACTCTTTTTCGTTGTATTTACTGATACTGTGATATTTTTTAATGTTTGCATTTCTAGGAAGAACGTAAAAACGTATAAACCTATCAGGAGAAATACAAACCCGAGTCAAGTCTTTGGATTAATGGACTTAACTTTGGTTTTAGTCAGCCAGGATCTCTAAACGATAAACAAGACCGAAACCGTTTGAACACATTTTAAAATTTGCAAAATCTAAGTGGAAATTCTTATTAAATTGTTTCTTTCTAATAAATCCGTTTGGTTATTGTTGTGTAATCTCTTGTCAAAGTATTCCTACCCCTTAAACAACAACACACACTCTAACCAAACACTTCAGGGGTGTCTTTGTGATAATAATCCACACAACAATCCACACTTCAATTGTAAAGTGGATAAAAAAAATAACAAGAATCTCAACTGAATTTTTGTCTGCTATTTGATTGAGCCGCTATAATGCATGGCTATGTTTTGCTCCAAAACATTCCAATGTTTCCATGTCTGTGTTTTTCAGATTGTAATTGGAACTCCGGTTTGGTCTGTTTTTTTCCGGCACCATCCATCTTCCAAACATTTTTGAGCAAGCATTTTGGGAAATATTCCCCACATTTTGATCCTATCACCAACATGTTTTATAGTGGAGTTGGTGTTCAGCCTGTTGGAGTTTTGCATATACCAAACCAGCTTTACTTGAAAAGAAGTTTAAAATATGTTTTGCAACAATGCCACACATTTCTAAAACACTAAAAATGTATGTTTTCATAGTGTAGATTAGGCTGGCAAATTTATTAGCTGATTTTAAAGGAAAAAAATAGCAAATGTCTTTTATTTATATTGAGCTTTTTCAAATCAAGAGACTTGAAAAAGCAATTTATGCTACATTCAGTCATGCACCCATTCACACACTTATGGTGGAAAGCTACACTGTTGCCACAGCTGCCCTGGGGCTCACTGATAGAAGCTAGTTTGCCGTACACTGGAGCCACCAGTCCCTCCGACCACCATCAGTCAGCAATGCAGGTGAAGTATATTGCCACCAGTGGCAGGGCAAACTCCTGCATTCAACGCTACTGTTGTGAAATGAAGAAAATAAGATTCTGAAACATGGAGGGAGTAAGGTTTAAATTATGTTTCTGTATAAAGATCTGATGCAGCTTTTCAGACTTTCTGTGGCTGTTAAATGTGTACATCATGTTAAGAGGTGAATATTACAGACGAAGGAGCTTAATTTGGCCTGCATCTGAGCAAGAAACCTATAGGTTTCCTTTCTACAAACATCAATTCTTATGTGTTTTAATGACATAATTGTTTAGATACTCCATAAAAGTGTTAGTTTATCTCATTAAATACCATTTGAATTAGTGGAAGTTTGTGATTGTAATGAGATTTCAAGTAAGTTTGTGATTGTAATGAGATTTCAAGTAAAAAAAAGTTCAAGCAGTACAAATTCTACATACCTTTTCTATAATGTTATTAAACCATGAAAACATTTCGCTCTTGATCGTATCAGAAAGGGCTTTGGATGTGGAAATAGTTCATATAAATATATACTTTTCAGCTTGATGTAGTCTTGTCACAAGATATTTCCATAGCAGCGGAACTATTAAAGCGTCCATTGTGTGCTTTGTGGGGAGGGGTCAGCCTCTAAGGCTGTAGAACCATCTTGGAGCCAAAAGGTCAACGGTGGTGAATGACCTTTGATGAACTAGCCCTTATTTAAGGTACCAAACCTCTAGGTTTCTCACTGCCTGGGGGAAATGCTCTCAGATTAAAAGATAAAACCTCCATGTGATTAACTCTTTTTCCATGAATTCAACAAAAAACAAATTTCACCAAGACTGGTTATTTTCTTTTCATCAAATTTTAATTGTTAGAAAAGACAATTAGAGACATCTTAATATGTTTGCAACAGTTATCTATAAATATAGCTTTGTTGATCACATCAATCCACCGTTTTTTGTTATTTATATAACAATTATTACATAACTTCTCTTCGGAAAAAAAAGGAAATCGAAGTTATTTTCATAATTCAATGTATTTATTTCATAAAACGCCAAACAACCGGAATAATTAATCGTCTACCTTTATGGTTATTTAACAAGCTTTCAATGAACAGCGGGGAACAATGAAACGTGCGTGATTTCCTCCTGTACGTCAAAACACGAGCAACCTTTACGTCACAAAAATGCTGCCTTCATAAAATATCGGAATTATCATAGCAACCGGGCTCGTTTTGATGTCCGTCAAAAACGAATATCGTCAACTTGATTCAGTTAGTTATATAACCTAATTTTAGGAAATTAATCCTTTGTGTGAGTTAAAGCCTTAAGCTTTTCGTTTTTATTACGCAATAACTTGGTTAAAGTGCGACAGTTCGTTCAAATGCGTGGAAATATTTGTAAATAGTTGACATAATGTTCAATCCAATTCGCCCCATATTTTACTGAACATGGAAAATAAACACTGTCCTTGCAGAAACATGACAAAAGTGTTACATACTTTCAGCCATAGAGGGATGGAGGATGTGTTTGACATTTCTCCGACAGACATTGAAAGCAGCGCTGCCTCCTGCCATCCACTCCTGTCTGCTGTACCTGCTTGGCTTCTTAACTTAGCAATCAGTCACTTTTATTCAGCAGTAACAACATGAATGAGTGAAAAAATGTTGTCGTTTTGTTTCCGTCTCGCTGTGGAACTGCGTTTTGGGTGAAACATGTGAACCGTTGGTTCGGTTTTAGTATTTTAGCTGTTCAGCTGAGTCCATTTTGCGTCTAACTGGAAGTGGCAAAAGACAAAGAGAAAAGAGCTTTCCAACAGCTAGAATGGTTTGGGCCTAAAAAGAAGACAGGAGGTAAGGACTGTCAGTGTCGGGAAAGGGGTTATTTTTCGAATAAAATTGCTTTGTAATGTTGTTACGTTTTAAGAGGTTGCTATCTTCAATTTCCACAAAAGATAAAATGTTATAAGAGGCTAGCCGCTAGCTTAGCAGCTAATCGCCGATGGCTAGCAAACAATTCGCTTAAAGAGGCAGGTTCTCCTGCTGGTGAGCCTCTTTTTACTCATTAGTTTGGTTATAGGGAATTATTTTACTTTCTGGTCATAGGAGCATTTCTTAAATTTACAACCAAACCGTACATAATACCTTTGTTTTGTCTGTGTTAATTGTAGTGGTCTTGTTTTTGTGTCTAAATGTGAAGTAATAGGTCAGCTATTTTCTCTTTTCTTTGGTAGGAGATGAAATTAATTGGAAAAAAAGATGTACATTTACTGAAATATTTGTACTTCTTTAAGAAAAGTTTTAAAACTCATAACTTAAAATTATTCAAATTATATAAATTGAGAAATATTGCTTATAATTCGCCTTACATGTATGTAAGATTATAAAATAGGTGAAATAACCACCAAAAGCCCAGAGGAGGGAATATGAATAAGGCATTTATTTTATGCATAATGGTATTAATCAATTTGACACACATGAAAAGACACATTAAGAATAAACATTTCTTTGTACATGATTAGGTTGTTTTTATACAGCCAGTCAGAATCTGGAAAAAGTTATACTTGCTTTAGGAAAGGAAGCTGAGTTCAGTTTTATGTGAAGCCATTTTAAGTAACACCTACAGGAAAGGTCAAGACAATGAAAAATAAGTCCAAATTTCTCACTTACCAGGTTAAACGCTTAAATCAGTGACTGGGGGCAGTGATAATGAGGCTCTTTGGACAAACAGGCTTTTTTCACATAGCTGGAAATCCCCTAAATAATTGGTCTGAGATTGGCGTCAGACAAGTTTCCATAGTTTGCTGAATCAAATATATATATAAAAAAAGAAGAAAGATCTGGATCCTGTCAAATCTGATAGATTAGACCTAAAAGACCACTGGAAATCTGTATCTGCTGAGAAAAGTACCTTTTGATTATGTGAACAGCTGAATTTGATCGGTTAGCAATGCCCTGATCCGATATTTATATTAGAAATCGGTCCAATATCTGTTAAGAAAAACACTATGGAATATACTGCTCTGCATCGTCAAAGTCTTCAATTTTCATCATGTTGATGGAGACACTTTACTTAAAGAGAAACTCCTTTTTTTTTTTCTTTTTTTACATTGGGCCCTTGATTTTACGTTATTACATCATGTTTTACTCACCCGTATGAGTTTTGTTTCATTTGGAGCTGTTCTGAAGATATTCCGTTAGATTATATCCAAGTAACGTCTTCCTATGGGTAATGAGTTGAAGGCACAAACTAAACTGGTCATAATTTATTTGTTATGGTACGCCAGCATTCATAACATGTAGGCGAATCACTGTCCCTCAGACATCAGCGGTTATATTTTTTATATTTATATCTTTTAAAAACAAAGTGGAGTGTGTATGACGTCATCCGTGTGCTGGCCTTCATGTTGTTTGCCCATAGTAAAGTGAGTAGAACATGATTTAATAACGTAAAATCAAGGGCCCAATGTAAAAAAAAAAAAAAAAAAAAAAAAACGGCGTTCCCCTTTAATTTTAAAGTTTATGCCGCCCATTGGTTAACAACCCATCACACAGTTGTTCTCATACTGTTGTTGACTTGTTCTCTTTTTCAATATTATCACTTGATCAAACTTTTTTTAATGTGCGACACTACAAAACAAGTAATAATAGTATGTATGATTGGAGCTGGCATTATATCTGGTCACTATAACGGCCAATACTCAAAGCTGCCATATCAGTGTCCCTGGTTGTGTTGTAATTACAGTTGAATTACACTTGATTATAAGTGGATATAACTAGACTTGCGCTTATTAAAAATTGTCTTGTCCATTTATAATTTTAAATATCATAATTTAAAAAGGTAATAATGGCAGTGTGTTTTGATCATGTTTGAAACGAATGTAAATCTAACTGAATTGAATGCATAGGTGGATATCGTAGACAAACACCTGTTGGTCCACATGGACACTTCATTTTTGCATCCATTTAAGGTAACTGGATAAAAATACAAATGCCCACCCAGCGCTTTCAAAACTGAGTCAGATCATTGGAGGACAAAGAAAAAAGGAATTAGTACCAGCCAGGAAATAGCTGATTGTTGCATTTCTAAATGGTATCCCTTTATATCCAGTATATATGATCTCAGTTTGTTTTGGACATTTTCCCTGGCTCTCAATATTTTTACTTTGTGTTAAATCTGTCAAAAAAAAAGTAAAATATACCTTTGAGAGCTGTTTATTAGATAATAGCTAATAATTTTTTAATAAATTAATTTTGAATGCAAATGATCTAGATGAACCCTGGGTCTAATAGTTTGTATTCATTTCAATTTCTTTATTAAGCCACAAAGACAAATGATGTAAAAGCAAAGCAAGATTAATCCCAGACGTTAACTTTGCCAGATGATTTGAATGATACTAACAAAACAAGGAACCAAAGCAAACAAAGCATTAGTAATGTGTAGCTGTGCTCCCCGGGACGTGGCTCATTGTGAATTTGCTTCCTCTTTATATTTTGCCTTTGGGCTTCAGTACAGGGCTGTTTTCCCTGTTGCCACGGCAAAGGGCACATGTTCTGTGAAGATGTTTCAGTGATTTGCTCGTCCAGAGCAGAGACTGCATGTTTTATTTGGCTTTAAAGCAGCTAGTGTGCACTGTGATGAAGTATTGCAAGAGTGCTGTTTCCGTGGTTGAATGTTTTGGAAATGAGAGATGCCCAATATGGGTCAGATTTCTAAAACAAGGCCCCTTATCTTTTTGTCATTGATCTTATTTATAAAGTCGGATTTAAATCAGAGGTTTAAAATCATTTTGGTTTTATAATGTAAAGTCAGCCGATGCTTTAAGCATTAGCAATTGATTAAATGCCTGAAAGGTTATGTATTAAAGTCAGTAATCTAAGAATATTTCTTAAGCTTGACAGGAGTAAGTTGCTTGAGTTGCTCTTTCAGAGTCTGCCAACTCAATTAGTTCAAATCTTATCAGACATCAGTAGCTGTGTTTTTTTTTTTTTTTCAGTCTCTCAGTGCTGCTGCTCACACAGCAGAAAAATCTGCAGCTCGCTGTGTCCTGACCTCGCGCATCTGTTCTTCTGCTTTTGTTCTTTCGGATGAGAGTTAAGCCCTCATGTGGCTACACCGTCCTGTGAAGGTGAAACTCATTAAGAGCGTTCTGGTAGAGACATGGACTGTGAAATACTTTGTTCTCGCCTCAGAAAGATCACAATAACAGCCTTTGTGTTGTGTCACTGGAGTCAGATGTCTCATAAACACTAATGGAATTCATCGAGCACAATGTCCTTTGTAAGCAGGTTAAGTGCTTTGCAGGAAATAATATACAAAAATAAAACAGGGAGCATTTTAACAAACTGAAAGTGTTAGAGTAGGATGATTTAGAGAGAGAAGTTTGTCTGAAATGATCATGAATATGATTTCTGTGCCATTTTACTCTTATTAGACCTGCAGGAGATCCATCCTCCTTACAGTCTTCAACCTCATTGAAAAAAAACACCTATGAGTTTTAAATTTTAAATTAAATTTGCATAGATTTGCAGCTTTTACATTTTGCTGTCTCATTTTTGTGGTATTGTCTTTCCCATCGCTACAGAGTAAAGGTGAACAGCTACCTTATTGTTTGAGAACAACAAAATATCTGGAGTAGAACTGATTATCCTGTCATAACAGGTCATTGAATTGGGACTTGATCCACTAATAAATAGCTACGTAAACATAAGAGTTTTCCTAAAAGACCTTGTTTTTTTACTGCTGTGTGACAGGTATTAACTTAAAATACAAGTGAAAAACAATAGAAAACAGTGTAAGCAGAGAATCCTAACAATATTTCAACCCTAAAAAAGGCATCTCAGCCAGTAAAGGAGGTGTCGTATCAAAGGGCTGAACTGATAAACACAAAATAAAAAGGTTGCTTTGCTATCAAATAGATCATTGTGATGGGATGGTTGTCATAAATTCCTGCTTTGGCCAGTTTGAACTGTTTCCGCTGTTTCTTCCGGAAGATTATTACAAATTGCTATATTTGCTTTTTAAATTTTAATCAATTGCAGTTATTGCTTATGATTTAGGAGTACTTGCTCACCTGAATGTAGCCGCTTAGAAAAACTTTCCGGTTCTGTTAAACATTTGTTTTACATTCTTAAAATATATATATTTTAAAGTCTCTAATATAGCCTATGCTATGATGGATTTCTAGTCATGAAAACTATGATTTTTGACTTTTAAGTTAAAACTATGAAATATTGTGATCAGAGGTTTTAAGTCCGTAGGCAGGATGATTGTTTTCTGGAGGAGTTAAACCAAATATATCTCTGTTTAATTGACATTGGTACATCATTTAGCGTCGGTTGTGTAAACTTTTATCGTTTATGAAGGTTCCATATAACAGGAAGCTACACAGGAAATGATCATCTTTGATCAAACCTTATGGAAATTAGGTGTAGCATTTCTAAAGCTGTAACCTGCTGATTCAGATCTTAGGAATAGATTAAGCTTTCTGGGATGAAGGAGGAATGGGTTACTGTATACTAGGGAAGTTGAATGCTAACTTAGCTAGAAGATGAATGGATTTTATCGACTAACAGATTTTATTGATTAATCAATTGTTTCTGAAGTTTGATCTTTGGGGAAAAAAGTTTCCACCAATCCCCTTCTTTAGCTTCCAACACTCACTGACATCAGCTCATCACTTTTTGTTCTTAGCAAGCTTATAGGATATGAGGAGATATCTAACTGTGATAAACACTAGATGCAAACATTTAGTGTGTACATTTTCAATGATTGTTGGGAAACATGATTGTTTAAAAGCATTTTTTAGAGCTTGAATTTCTTTGTCCTTTAAATAGTCACCTTCCAGAGGGGATGTTTAAGATAAAAGCTAGTTTTTGAAAGCAGTTTATCATTTGTATTCTTTATTATGAAACTTAAGTAGAAAAACATCAGAGATTAGATTTTTCAGCCCTAGTGTCTACATGTCTGATAAGGGCAGAGACAACGTCACACTATGTGTTTAAGAGTGTTTGTAGCTGTAAAACAGAGCTGTTCTTAGTGTCATATGAGTGAATAGTCCAGTTAGCATCACTAACTGTAAAAACCTGTTTCTCTGTACTCCATTGAGATAGTTTGTCAAACTGATGGTTTGCTAATATTTCCTAACCTAGAACAGGCGCGAAGCAAGAGGCAAGGCAGGATGTTGCTAAATAGACGTGGTTAGCCACCTGAAGCTGGGGGGTGCTTGTACCATTACCTACAACCCCCAATGGCCACTCAACCCCCCACACTCTCTGTCTGCTAGTAGGAGCAATTGGCTTCACCTGCGAGTGGCAGCGGATGAAGCCCGTGGGGTGGGGGTCTCACTGGCTGGTAGGAGGGGCTCTTCCTTAGATAAAGGAAGGGGAAGCCCTGAACCCAGATAAGCACCCATGAACAAGAGCACATGCCTGTAGCTGTCAAAATAACACCTTTTAACAGACGCAAAATCTTCCAACGGGCAGGTTTCTCAAATGTTTATGTAAATATGGAGGTAAATGTGTTCTGAAAGACAGTTTCCCCGGCCTAATTTAGCATCATTTTGACAGCTGTCAAATTAACGGCATGTTAACACAGAAAGCCTCTCACCTGAACCCTTAGGATTTCCAGTCTCAGGCCGGTTGACAGCTTCAGTGGATAAACTAGCACCTTTTCTGTTCCCAGTCCAACCTTCCTTTTATTTGCTGTTTCTCTCTTCCAGTGTGAATAAAGTGCATATATGCCACAACATCTAAAAAATGCAAATGTTTTAAAGAGAAGCTCAGATCTTTTCTGACCTAAGGTTATAGTGTCTCATAGTTTCTGAAAGTTTCTAAAAGAGTTCTCTATCAGTTACCGTGTCTTCATGGAAACTTGTGGAGATCAGCAGGAATCGACGCTTTGATTGATTGACTCTGAGAAGATTGAATGTTTGAGTTTAAGACTGGCCATTCTTGGGCAATCTTTTTTGTCTCTGGTCATTTTACCCTATTACTTTTTGGGCAATTGCTCTTAGTTCATCAAACTACATAAGGTCTGAAGTCACCAAATGGCAATTATGGATGGCTGTATGCTTAAGAATGATGAAGCTGATAGACACAGTAGAAACGGTTTATAATCACTATCCAGTCTCTAATACTCTGACTATAATAAGTTTGAATTTCCATTTAATATTCTTACACTATCTAATCCAGGGATATTGCATTGCTGAAAACTAAAACTATAATTTTTATGTTAGCACCTTATTTTGAAAAGTTGTCTATCACATTGTCATAAACATGACATAACAACTGCTGTGATGTTTGTTATGAATGCATACGATTATTATCATTAACTTGTGACATTTTTATTTGAAAGTGGGCATATTTTAAAATGTCTTTGCTTGATCATCCATTATAAATATGTCATATCAGGTGTAATTATAAACCTAGAAATGTTATTTAGGATGCATGTGTTATATTCAATTAGTCTTTACTTAGGCTGGCATGAAACCATCTTTATTGTGTCTTTAATATTTCCTCTCAAATGAAGTTAAACAAGTAGGACTTGTTACAAAGTAGTCATGACGTGTTTTATACTGGCAATGCTTTAATAACAGAGAGGTTATGGCAGTAATTTTGACTCATTACTAAGACATATTTGCTTCCCGTCTTACTTGTGAAATCTGCGAGGTTTTGTTTTAGCATGCCTAAAAAATCATTCTAAAGACATTTTATTTAATATACACATCCTCTTGTCATGTTAGTGACCAAATCCGGCCTCAGAATTGGAACAAACTGACCTTTATCCATTTCTGTTTTACAATATTTCTTTTTTGTCCATTTTCCCCAAATAGAAAATGAAACTTGAATTACGTTTAAAATTTTAATCATTCCAGTCTGATTTATAAAAAGAAAAATGGTTATTTTCTTGTTTTTGTATTTTAAAGCAAAAATCTTACAGCCAGTTCTTTTGATAAATATTTAAACTGACCTACTGACTGTGGAATGTAACATTTATAGGACAAATAGGACCGAACAAACCATGCAGTCAAACTCTGATTACAGCAAGTGTTTTTGTTTTGTGGATGAAGAGTTTTCCAAAGAAAAATAACTTTTTTTTTTGTTTGATTGGAATATCTCACATTGAAAAAGCTATTATTTCACAACAATTTTTAAAATGCTACTTTTTTCAGTGCATTGTTTTGATTATAGCAGCAGCCTTGATGGTGCGTCCCCCCCCCCCAAACAGCTGCTAACAGAGGAGAGGTTCTGCTGAATGGAGGCTCCCTCTGGAATCCCTGCTGTCAGCAGGTTCACCTCCAAAGCCACTGGAGTTCTGGCACCCACTCCCCATCTGTACCTAATACCTGCTGCTGCTTTTAAAGCTCTACTTGTATCGGGAGCATTCACTGTACTGGGTTAGATAACTGGTAATAGCGATTAATTATCCCTATTTATTAACCACCTGTAAAACACAAAAACAGAAAACTCGCGTTTATAACCCTTTTTGTGGAAAAAAGGCTCCACCTTTAGGGCTGCTACTAATGATAATTTAGCACATCGATTAATCTGTCGATTATTTTTCAGATGAATCGATTAATAATCGGATAGCCAAAGGTTCCTTAAAGATTTTTTACGAAATTAAACCAATTGAAACAAAAACTTTTTCCTCATGAGAAGTTCTGGATAGAGCATATTGACAGACTTAAACTTTATTTTTATCTTAAATGCAAAATGTTTATATATATGTTTTTACAATTTTTATATAATTACATCTCTAAGTAGGTTGCTCCGTCAGCTAATTTATTCGATCAACTGTTTCAGCCCTATCCACCTTGTAAACATGTATTATTTCTTGGATGAAGTTACTATTTCACTAATTCATCATTTGAAATGGAACACTAAAGTTTTCTTTGGGTTAGCAATGTATTGCTTTTAAAGCGGTTTCACAAAAAATCTGCAGTATTGTGAATCTGCTGAAAGTAACACCTTTTCTACTATTACATGTTTAATTGGGACCTGAACAAAGATCACTCGTCATGTAGCTTTACTGTCTTCTTAGTCCGGTTTCTATAGCCTTAAGTGATTTGCATTTCTAGGGATGTGTTCGGAACGATGATTTAAAACAGCCAAACCTTAATTTACATGTATTCTACTTGAGGGGATTAATGTGTTTTTAAGAAGACTTGGTGTCTTTCAGATGAAATCTTAACAACCTTTTGTGACTCAGCTGTTTCTCTTCAGGTCTAAGTAGGCCACACTAATAAGTGGTGGGACGTACCAGTGTGTTTGCAGAAATGATGACATCCAGTTATTACCTGAAAGGAAAGCCTTAGGGCTAAACGGTTTCATCAGAACTTGTCGTCTTATTTATTGGCTCAAACTCTAGGATTTCTTGTTTCTTTCAAGGCCCCATCCTTACTGAAGTTTCAGCAGAACTACCTCACTTCTGACTTAAGCCAGTATATCAGCTGGTTGTAAAATTGGATTCATATTTTCCATTGAAAATATCTCAGCCATAGGCCACGGTTTTAAACGTATCAGTGGATACCTTACCAAACTAAAGATGATTAGGAAGTCAGGAATTTTAGGAACCTTTCCTTCAGCTTTAGTTCTGTGAACAATGGGTTCTCACCAGCTGAAGGTCTACAGGTTTGTGGCTGCAATGCATTCTGAGATTTCTCTCCATTTTGGAGCAAAGAAGATCTGTAAAAGAAAATTATTAAAGCAGGCAAAGAATTAGAAATATTGCTAGCTGTGACAGCACATTTATAGAAAGGAGTGATTGACATTACAATGTCTTTTGTACTGCTGCCAATTGTAGGAATGGCTTTGGATCGGGAAAAAGACTTTTTAATTATCCGAAAGACCAGGTTTTGCTTCAAATTTCGATCCGGAAAGCAAACAGGTTAGAAAAAAATCAACCAGACAATCTGTGGCGTCCAAGCCTATACAGCAAACTATGTTCGGATCACATTACATCAGATTGTTTTATAATCTATCCTGCTCTCACAGCATCAGTCGGATTCGATATACCAAAGTTGCCACGGCTTGTTTTCTCTGTTGTATAGCTTTAATGAAGTGCCTGATGGCAACAAAACTGATTCAAAGTATTGTCTATTTTTTGTATTAAATATTTTATTTCATAAAACGACAAACCCTAGCTAGTTCCACAGTTTAGTATAGCCGCAGCTCTAGACAGATTTCCTTTTCACCAGATTTCACACCGGCCCACAGTCATGAGCCGAACCGGGTAAAAACCACATCCGAAGGCATGGTTTCCCACCTGGACAGCAGAAAGGATGATTTTAATTTTGTACATACTATGAAATAACAAACTATAAGTGTGTGTTTTTTACTTGAACTTTAAATATAGTAAAATGATCAACCTGAAGTATTCTCTTTTTTGTGGCTCTAAATTTTTAAATGTCTGTATCAGGTAAAGGAAAATCCCTGTTGTTGACGTTTGGATAGGAAAATAAAAAATTGCAGATTCTAAAGCTTTCATAGAGGTTAATTTTTTGAGCTATGATTTATAACCTAACATTAGAATAATCATGTTGACAAAAAAGAAATCCTCGTTAAAAAGCTTGGAAAAGTCTGATCAGTGGATCTAAATTACACCAGTAATATGTCAACAATAAGTACTTATATTTTCCTCCATACCTGATTTCTTTAAATTATTTCTTCCCCTTAAAATTAGCTCACATAGAGATCAAGTAGGTTTGTTTTTTCACAATTTGTACTGGATAGAAAGTCTTGCGACATGTGGTGATGCCACATTTGCCGACTTGTTTCATCAACAGGAGTAGCTGATGAAAATATGTCATGTTTGTTAGGGAGCAGCAGCAGGGTAGGAACTGGTGCTCTGTGTCTTTAACGATCTCCATGAGTGCACTGCCTTGTGCTTGGGGCATAGTGGGAAGGAGGGAGGGACCGTTGACTGAAAAATGGGTCCTGATTGGCCGAAGGCAGTGACATCATGCAGGCAGAGTCCCTGTGGTGTAAAATAACATGTCCTTTTATGGGAGGAGGTGGACAGTGCCACTCTTTGAGAGAGGTGAGATTTGTTTCTCTTATAGATTCCCCTTTTGTTTTGTTGTTGTTTTAACAACATAAACTTACTGTAATGTGCTTATTGTTATATTTTGTCATATTGAAATTTAATCTCCCATCTTTATAATACATGGAATATGTACTTGACTCCAACATAGTTGCTCACTATATACATTTGTAGTATTAATCTATATCAGTAAAAACAAATTGCTACAGATCTTGATAATAATCATTTTGTAAAAGTGTATCTAGAATTCCTGATATTGCATAACAAGACTTATTAAAATGTGTTTCTTACATATTTTGTCATATTATTTTCTCTATATTTACTCACTAGAAAAGGTAATTTTATTCTCAACCAGATGTATGTATGAATATTAATTGTGTATATTTTGAAAGTCAAATGGAAGTCCATTTCCTTGTTCCTGTGATCAAATTCAGCCAATAGAGCTGATTATGATTAATCCATACAACATTCCCCATACATTTACACCCCTTTATATTTACACCCAAACACACACACACACACACACACACAGAGAGGCTCTATTCAGGTCTCCATTCATGCTTTAACCGCAGAACAACAAAACAGAAACAAAAGCTCCCCCGGCCTCTAGACTTTACCTTGCATGTGAGCTCCCCCGCTGTTTGGTGACTTGGTATCTACCGAGAACAAGCAGTCCCCTCCCCTCCCTGAGTCAGATTTGTCTCCACTCCAAGGAAATGCACTGTACCTTCGAGTCGAGTAAAAAAAAAAAAAGAAATGGAGTTGCAGTCTACAGCTGGACGCTAAAAGATAAGATTTACTGTAAAAGGGACTCCACAGGAGGAGTTGGGCACTGAAGTCTAGCTTATTAAGTTTTGAGGAGAGTACTTCTGAATCCCTAGGAGATCCTTTGAACTCTTCTTCTTCCAATGTTTCAGTGGTTGAGGCCATGGCCTCTCAGTCAGGGTAAGAAATGCATAACTACTTGACTTGGCAGCTACTTTTATTTGTTTTTTTCTTACCTCTGTGTCTGTTTAGAATAAAACATTCCAATGTTTTCTCCCCAAGTTTGATTTTCTTCTGTCTTTGCATGAGCTTTCATAATAGCTGTGTGACATGGGCCCTGTCCTAAATTAATGGTGGTCTGATAACCATCAGCTCTCCCTTTTTCTTGAATTTAAGATGAGGCCTGGCTGTTATGTTGTTAGCTGATCAGTTTAGCTGCAGAGTTTTCAACTGCAACAACTTTGACCTTTAAAGTTTGGCGCATTTGATTTACCAACAGTTACACACTCTTCGTATTAGTCTTTAAACTTAGCTGCGACTTGCAAAGCACAGTAAATACTTCCCTTAACTTTGTAACAGTCTAAAAAGTCTAACTTGCCATTTAGTCTTTAGATCAGTGCAGGACGTCAGATGAAGGCTTGGTCAAATCTGCAAGTCAAAGCTTTACCTGGCCATAATTTAAACAACAATGTTGCATCCGACTTGTCTTCTACTTGATATTGATGTTTACAAAACAAACCTGACATGATAGACATGTTTGTCGAGGTTGCATATAAAAAAGAGATACATGTTTCTAGAATATTCAAGTCAGAATTTGTACTTTTGAAACATTGAACCTTACAGGAACAATTGTATCGAAGTGAAAGAGCAAATGGTTCCCTGCAAGTGATTAGAAATATTATTGCTCCTTCTCAAGAATAATCAGTAAGACAGTAAAAACTACTTTCTTGTAGTGCATTAGAAAGACGTGTTTTTTTTTTTTTAAATCTGAGCTTATTTTCTGTGTAGTTGCTGGAGTTGTTGACTTACTGCCTTTTCTTTCTGCCAGGTATTTCTCACACATTGCAGCTTTATGTCATGGTGGCCATTTTAGGAACGTCATTTTAAGTTTAGTAGGGTGAAAGTTGTTTATATAATCGCATCAGATCATGAGAAGCCTACAAAGCAATGAGGTGTTTAGAATTATATTTTCTACTTTAAAACAAAACCTCTGTAAATGATATGTACCAACAGATATCAATTTAGTGTGGTCTTGCAAATTTTCTTGGAGTCAAATATCAATTCAGATCAAAACAACAATAAAAGTTTGCAGATAATTTTCTATTTAAAAAGAATTAGGCATATTTTTAAGTAAGTATAAATGAGCTGATAAGCTGTGCTTTTGGCACCTTGGTTTAGTATATTTTTCAAGGCTGCACTTTTAAAAAGATGAAATTGTCCAGTGAGCTGTTTCCAAACAAAATTTATTTTTGTTTTACACTTGTGTAAACAAAATGACAAATACAGTCTGTGTAAAAGTCTATATTGGCAACAGGTCGAAAATGAATCAAGTCTTTGCCTTTTTGTTGCATTAAACTGCTTTCTTCTCATGCGCTGACCTTAGGGTATCATTTTATTCCCATCTGTAGGTAAGTTTTCGTCTCTTAATGGCTATGTTTAATAACCAAAATGGGGTTTCAATCTCAAATACTACTTGTCTTAATTGGATATTGTCTAAAAACGTAGAATTAAACCTTTTATCCAGTTATTTTGGTTCAGATTCCCGTTTGGGCCAATGGACTCCTAATAATTTGAAAGGCACTGACCTCAGAGCAAACCAAAATAAGTCTTAGCACCTACAGCTGCTGGATTATGTTCATTGGAGTCATAAAACCCCATCGGACTGAAAATTACACTTTTTTTTTTTTTTTTTTCTAAGTCTGTAGAATCTGTCAAAGAGGGTATGATCTTTCGGTTTACACCACTTAAAGCATAGTCTGCACAAAATGTCCTGAGGCAGATGACTTCGCTTTAACCCCAAAATGTTTAAGAATAAATGGTCAAAATTAGAAAGGCGGTGAAAGGGTGAAATGCTTAGCTTGTTCTACTTGCTTTGCATGATCGACAAAACTTTCTTAAACCAATCAATTTACTTAATATGTCCAGTCCAAGTGGCATGAGATCTTGTTTATCTCCACTGCTGTCTTCTATTTTTCACCTTTTGATTTTGTTTTGCTGTTTTTGGGAAAAAAAACAAAACAGTTCAAAGCTAAGACCAACTGCTGCTTCATGCGTTTATCCACGTTTCTGCTTTAGCTTGTTGAAACCGGCAACAGTCAGTTGAGCCTTGTGTGTCATGATTTCCTCTAGAGGTGTACCGCAGAGTCTCCCCTCAGCTCATAAACATAGACAGATCAGATCAACTCAGGGTCTGAATGGACGTTGAGACGTGTTTACTAAAGATCCTGTTGCTGGGGGCCTCTGATTAACATTGTGGAGCATTCATAGCAGTCCCACTCCCACTTGACATCAACAAGCTCGTTTACATTTTCCTCCCCTATACCACTCTGGGACCCGAAAGACACCATAGTTTAGTATTGGTTTCTGTCTAGCAGGTCAAAACGTATGGAGCTTTATTGCTCCAGTGCGTTTTCTTAAACCCACAGGGAACATTTATAGCTTGAAAGACTGCCAAATGAACGCTTTTTCTTGTCAGCTGTGAGGTAAAGGATACCAAATAACTATCATTAAGCAGAGTTTACTGGAACGTTGCGTTGGTAAATCATCCGGACAGTTAGCTGTTGTAGACACTCGATGTCTAAAGGTGGTAATCAGCGGTCGGGTCAGTTGTGGTTAGGTGGTCATCAAAAAAACTGTTTGGTTACTGTTTTATGTTGTCCTAATTTATAGCTGTGCTGTAAATCAGAAACACATTTTGAATCCTGAACACTTTGGTCACTTTACTTTCTTTGAATCTAACTCTCCACATCTTTGTCATGGTGAAGTAAAGATGTCCTTTAAAAGGGAAAGTAAGGTTTAATCTTTAAACATTTTACAGTCTCTCCATCAGAACCTTCTTAAAACTGTTTAAATTGACATCAATGATGATCGATTTGATGTAAACTTTGTTTCTAAAAATAAAATTCTTAATATTAGATGTAATCATCCTGGTGAATCCCTTTGCCTCTCTAGTTGTTTGTCTAGGAGAAGGCTGGGTGTTCTCTGTACGGTTGCCCTTCGTCAACAGCCTCAAACGTATTGTTTTCACTGACGATCAAAAAGCTGTCAGTTTAGGCTGGTAGGAATGAAGCCAAACTGAAATTAGCTTGTTCCCATTTTGAAAACTCTAGCTACTTTCTGACAATATGGAGCACAGGAGATGAGAAGACTCAATGGGCCTTGGTCAGATTGGCTTTTGCATGCTAGTACTAATGTTCCATCTAAACACATGTTTTAATCAAATCAATTTAAAGGTTTGTTTGTCTCTAAATATAAACAGCTGTTCACAGTCATCATGTAAAACTGGCTCAACTGCTTTTATAGATCTATTCACTTAAAGTATTGATTCTTAAACAAGTTATCACCAAACATGCTAACAAAAATAAAAGGGGTTTTCAGGTGTAGCTTTGAGTTTGAGGTTTAATTTCCTTTTTTTTTTTGGAAAACCAATGACCTGGATGACTGAGAATCTTCACCAGCATTTACACACACACACCTAAGGACAATTTAGAGAAGCCTTTCAACCTAAAATTCATGTTTTTTCCGCAATTTTGTGCTGAAAAGGCGACAACGTATTTGGACAAAGACATGGCTGAGCAAACGTGGCTACTACGATCTGTCAATTTTACAGAAAGAACTCAATTTAACTCGCACCCACGCCATGCTTCTGTGTTTACATCTGAGAGGAAGAAGAAAAAGAAGAATCCTTGTTTGCGCACAGAGCGATTAGCCCACAATAGCTGGGAGAAAATAAAACATGTTTGATTTTCTCCCGACCTCACGATTCCTGATCGAGGTGGTCGTTTCAGCCTGATGGATGCACGATCAGGCTGAAAGTTGGCCCGATCGGAATAATAGTGCGAGAATAATAATATTCTCGCACGACTGGAAAGTTGCCACAAAAAGGGCAAAAGATCGCACAGTGTGTGCGTGCAGGTGGCGCAGTGGTTAGCACGCACGACCCATGTACGGACGCTTTAGACCTCGACACGGGCAACCCGGATTTGAATCCGGCTTGTGGTCCTTTCCCGCATGTCTCTCCCTCTTTCTCATACCCTTTTTCCTGTCAGCCCACTGTCGAAAAAAAAAAAACGAGCCACTAGTGCCAAAAAAACTCAACAACAACAAAAAATAATGGCAGAGTGTAAGCCCAGCTTTAATGCAAGGCAATAGGGCTACAAACTGCACCACCTCACAGCCCCAATGTTCACACTGACATGACAGAAATAATGACAAAAATAAAACACATTCTTACCTTAAAGTTTAATTTTGCGTCGCATTTTTAAACAAATGCTGAAGATTTTTTATTTCACAGAAATCCAATATGGCTGCCATTTACATAAAGACCTCAGTAAAAGAGAACTTGTTGAATGGTTTTTATCTAAGGATGCCTTTAATGTTGCTACAGTGTTTGAAAATAAATAGAAAAACAATGAAGAGAAGGTCCTGAGAATAAATGTCAGAATATCCATCAGATTTTCCTTTTCAGTGTAGAATTAGAAAACACTTCAATTGGATTTATTGTCATTCTCCGAGGTTAGTAAGTGTGCAAGTCGTCCCCAGCACATGGCCTGGTTCACAGTTTCGTTGTTGCTGGGAGTTTTAATGTTTTCCACCAGGTCTTTTTTAAAATGTCTCCACTCAGGCAAAGGTCATTGCGTTTTAAATAACACACCTTTTTGGCTCTTATTACATCTACACTGGTTTGTTTATTTACTTTGCAGATAGCTTTGTTCAAAGTTCACTCTGAGCAACACCAAAGGCAGCCATAGTGTTTCATTTGGTATTTGTACCACACCTTATGAAGTGTTTCCTTTTTTGGATTTATGTGGAAAAAAACAAACAAACTAAGGTTCAGGTTATATAATTTTTTAAAGAGAACCTTCCAGTTTCAGATCATAACTTAACTCTTCCTCCTTTTATGTAGCACCTCAACAGTTAAATGTTTTATACAAGAAGGAGAACAAAAGTTCAATATTGTGAGAATAATTGTGATAAGTGTGTATTTTTCAGAAGATGAAGCACTTTCTCCAGTACATTGCTTGTGGTATATAAAGTGACATTGAGCATCAGTACAAGATTATTTGTAGAAGAACACGGAAACTTAATTGTGTGTTGACGACACTAAGCTTATTAAAAGCTACTTTCTCCACTGGCCATCAGCGTTAAAGTCTCATTTTATTCGAGCAACTTCTCCTTAGCATTTTAAAATATGTAAAAGATCACTTCCTGCAATCAGATCACTGTGTGTGTATGTATTTATGTGAGTCTGGATGTTGTCTGTCTTAATAAATAATCTGCTTGTAATGAAATAATTTTATAGGGAAACAATCAGAGTGTTGCATATTGCTACTTCCTTTGCCACCTATCTTTGTTGATCTAAGAATATGGTATCTCTGCAATAACATATTATGTTGACTCCATGCTCTGTTGTGTGTCGACAGCAACATGAACCGTGAGGACCGGAATGTGCTACGAATGAAAGAAAGAGAAAGGAGAAATCAAGAAATCCAACAGGGAGGAGAGGCCTTTCCAGCAAATTCCCCCCTCTTCCCTGAACCCTACAAAGTGGTAAGTGTTGTTTTTTTATGGTATTGATGAGTTCAGATGACTTTTCAACATAGACAGGAAGTGAAAATTGCATTATCAAAAGCTGTCACAGTTTCTTGCTGCCACTTTCAGATCTTGCGTCATCTGTTTTATAGTCTTCCTGAACGCAAGATTTGTTGTTGTGTTCCAACATGTCTGAGAGGTCTTCATCTCATTTTATAACCCACATAATCTCAAATAATGTTTGTTAAAAGTTAACTTTGGTGATTTGAACAACTGCTAAGAAGATTTTTCTGTCTGGAGACGGCTCACCTCGATCAGCTGTTACAAGTAAACAAAACGGCACGCTACGCCTCTGTCAGACTTCCTCCCATGTCTTCCGCTTATACCTGCTTGAGAATATGTAGGGCAGCCAGCTCCTGTCAGCCACTATAATTGTAAAGAGGATTTTAGATCTCTGAACCGGTTCAAATCTTTCCCACTAACCAGATTTGAGCAGATGTAAGTGGCTCCCCTCCCTTAGCTAGGACTAGCCATCAAAGAGGCAGTAAGGAATGTGTTCTGACAGGTTGGGAATAGAAAAGCCACCAGAGGTGAGTGTCGATGGGTATGTGTGTGTTTGTTTTGGACCACAACAAAGGGAAGGATGAAAGCTGACATTAGAGACTGAAAGCACCTTGACCTTTACCAATGAAATGCAGTTTAACTCTGCAGATTTTCCCAAGGTTTCCTAGAGAGTTGCTTTTAAATGTAAGGAGATTTAAATAACACATTTAAGCAGATCAGAGATGTGGGGAATAAATTAGCCTTTAAAGTCGCCAAATTTCTCTACTTTCTACATTTTGCCAACGGGCTGCATGGGCCTTTATGTAAGCTGTAGTTTGACTTTCTGACTGTCATGCTTCACTAAGTGGAAGTTTACAGCGTTCTGCTTTAAAGCCCATGTGCACACACAGCTGCAGCTGTGGCCTCCCGGATCTAGACCAGTGCAGCAGGAACGTTTTTATGGTGCAGAGTTTATATGCTCACTCATTGGTGCAGAGTGAGGAGCATTTGACTTTCTATAGAAGCTGTTGCATGTAATGGATATCATTCTGATTAAAAACAGACGTTTGACCAAAACTCACTTCAACTACACACTTTTAGGCTGATTGTTTTTCAATCTAACAAGACTTAAAGAAGAAAAAAATTATGTTGAGTTCTTCTTTTTTTTCATTTTAAAAAGTATTAAAACAAAAATGCACATAGATAAATATAAGCAGACACAAGGTTAAAGAAAGTCTGGAAGCTAGTGAGTTTTGTCTCTTGTGATATCCTGTTCTGGATTATTGGATAAAACATAACAAGGGATTTTGTGGGGCCAATAAAAACAAAAAGTTAATTTCATTTTTAGGCGTTACAGAAGCTTTGTATGAATTAGTTTGCAGTTGATTTAAACAACCCTCTTTGTGTTGGAAGGTTTTGACTCTGCTCTGACCTCTGAACAGTTACGGTTCATTACAAAAGAGCAACACAATCAGTTTTACACAATGGACTCATTGGATATCTTCACCTAATATTTATATTGCTGCACAACTCATGTACTGTACAAACAATGAGAAATTTTGCAATTATTAATATCTACAAGATGAAAATCTTTCCAGTTGTTGCAGCTAATTACAATTTGTCTACATTTTACTTTTTCTTTACGGCTTTGACTTTTGTCAGACTACCAACGGAAACGTAGAAATTAGAAGAAAAATAGGTGCTACTGTTCTTCCCCCTGCTGCTCTAATGAGAGACAGGCCTCCTGCAAGCACAAGGTGGTGGAGTGCACGTTATGACCAAGCCAGTAACATTTCCTGCTGCAGATAACGGCTTGTGTTTCCTCACCCTCAGTGTGAATCTGTCAAACAAGACAGAGGTGTGAGACTGCATGGGAAACTGGAGACTTTGCACAGGCTGCAAACAAATCAACTGGAACCTGCAGCCCTCAGAGTGATTGATTAACCTCTGTGCTGAGGCTGTGGTCTGACCCTTATCTCGGTTCAGACGGGCTGTTCAGAGCTCAGTATAAACAAACTGTGCCTGATTAGCCCTTTCGATCATTTCTGGGTGGAAAATTGCTCTTAAACGTAGTGTTCTAACTGATTCTTTTTGTTGGAGAGACTTGAAATTCTGCAATTTTGAAGTTAGTTTTTACCACATTTTCCTTTTTGCTTTAAGAATATAATATAAGATAAATTTTTTCTAGCATGTTTGCTGTTAGGGGAACAGAAGTGAAACCAAACAAAGTGCTGTACAGGTATATGTAAAGGTTGAAACAAAAATACAGGAAGATGCCAAAAAAATAATTAGAGCTCTCTTATGCTGGTTCAGAGGCTAAAAAAGAGTTTTCAGAGCAGATTTAAGAACAAATTGCAGGGGTTGTCTGATGTTTATAGGCGATAAGCATCCATATGATCAGAAAATATAAATATTTGAATTTTTATGCAAACTCTTTGCTTGCTCTTTACCATTGCTCCATCGTCTGCTTTTCTTTCTTCAGGTCAGCAAAGCAGATCTACTGTCCAACCGTATTCAGAGCATGTTGGGCAATTACGACGAGATGAAAGAATCGATTGGCGATACTCTTCCAAAACTTCCAGGAAAAGCCTCAAACAGCTCGTCTTCCTCAGAGGAGAAGTCCGGCCCGCCTTTATTCGGCGGGGACCAGCGAGGTGTTGGTAGTGGAGGTGGTAGCCAGAGCAGTAAGTGGACTCCTGTGGGCCCAGCGGGGGGCGGATCTTCATCTCAGTCACAGAAACGCTCTGGACTCTCAGGGGAACACAGTAGACAGAGGAACAGCGGCAGCAGTAGCGGCAGCAGCAGTAGCCAAAGAGGGGAGAAGAAATCCAGTAAGCACAGCGGAGGCTCAGAACATTCAAAGTCCCACACTTCTAGTCCAGCAAAGGGCTCGTTGACCTCCTCCAGCAGCCACTCGCGGAACTCATTGACTGCTGATCAGCATCACCCCAAGTACCGCAACAAGTCGCCCAGAGACAGGGAGGCCAGCTGGGACTCCCCCTCCCGGGTTCACTCCTCCTTCCCCAGTGGACAGCACTCGAACCAAGCCTTCCCTCCATCTCTGGTCTCCAAGCCCAGCTCAATGCAGCAAAAGCCCACAGCTTACGTGCGGCCCATGGATGGCCAGGAAACGGCAGAACCCAAGAGCTCACAAGCTGAAAGCTACGGCGGGCAGTCGCACAGCAGCACTATGGGAGAGGTGAAGTCCCTCGGCAAAGCTTCACTTACAAAACTTAAGATCCCTTCACAGCCTGTGGAGGTAAGACATCATCTTCAACCCAAAGTCCCTCCTGTGGTTTATTAGAATTCTTTATCAATGTTCATATGTGTCCTTTAACAACAAGACCTTCATAAAGGATCCCTTATCTTAGGGTCATCCAATCAGCAGTGGTTAAAACATCCATATTATTCTTTGTGATGTCATTTATAAGAAATTAAAAAACTACAGTTTTGTACACCATGTCTGCATGAATTATTAGAGCTCACAAAATGCCTTTAGGATGACTAATGGCTTTATACATGGAAGCTCTCTGACCTGTTGAACTGAGACCATGGTAACATCAGCTAATCATGATGGTGATGATTCTCTCAACAGGGATCCGGTGACGCCAACTGTGTCGATGAAATCCTAAAGGTTTGTTAAAACGTTTCCTTTCTATAGTTCTTTCAGCTCTATGATACAGAGAGAAAAAAAGTCAACTAACTGGGAAAAAAACAGCTTTACCTTCTCCTAATCTGAAGCCTTTCTCCCCATTTGTGTTGGGGAGTTATGTGGGTTTTTTTCTTATTTTTTTCTTTTTCTCCTTTCAGGAAATGACTCAATCATGGCCTCCTCCACTTACAGCCATCCACACTCCCTGCAAAACAGAGCCCTCCAAGTTTCCATTCCCCACCAAGGTCAGCACTGAACGCAGACTTTAACTCATTTTAATGATTCTTTTAATGTTCCAGAAGGGCAACTAGGCTAGTTTGAATACAAAACCTTGTTTTGTACAAAGATGATTTTTATTGTGAATGTTTTAAACCATTAAGTTCAGACAAAATGAAAATCAAAAAACTTTTTTTTTTCATTTACCTTAGGATGCGCACCCCTTTCCAAGTGGACACAGTAAGTTTTACAATTCAGACTCTATTTTCTTTATTTATTAATTTAGTGTACAGATCATCATGTGTAAACATATTGTAAATATGAACTTTGTCTTAGAGCGAGGAAGTTCATCAAAGAGCTCCAGCAGCCACCAGCCTAAAGAGTGAGTCGTTTACGTATTTGTAGTCCTGATTCGTAAATCTGTGTTTGTTGTTTTTCTTCATTGATTTACAGTGAGATTTAAATAACTACATTATCCTGGACTGCAGTACTAACTCCTTTTGACCTTTTTTGTTTGCTCAGCACACTGAAAGAAGATTTAATAGTAAGCAGCAGTGATGACAGCGATGGAGAACAAGAATCCAAAAATGCCTCAAGGAACACATCAGCAAGGTGAAGTGCAAAGCTTCGATTATTATTGTTGTTTGAGTCCAGCAGGTTTTCTTTTTTTAGTGCTTTGGTTTCATTGAGAGATGACTACAGTGGTATTCTCAACATGGGACACCGTATTTTCTAAAACCACAAATGACTGAATAGCCTGTTTGGGTGCCGAGGTGGTCGTTTCAGGATTAGCGGTGCTTATTTGATAAAACATGTCATCAGAACAACCATCGCCTGTTTTTAGAGAACAAGGAAACAAATGTATTACAAACAAACCCTTGTCATATGTTTATTATGATTTCATTGCATTTGTCTTGTTGTATATAATGTTTTTTTTTGTCTAGCTATGTTAGCTTGATGTTGCTAATATCATTGTTTTTCCTGGAAAACCATATTCTACCTGTTAACGTAAAGTTTATTTTAAACACAGATTTAAAAAAGCTCAACACAGGTGTCCCTTAATTCATTACCTCAATGTAAATGTATTCCTTCAACTATCTACTGTTTCCAGGAGTTTAACCCCCTGCCTGTTTCTGTTCATCAACAGCAATAACAGTGAAGCTGCGGAGCCGACCAGGGATGACTCCAGCAGCCACAGTGGCTCAGAGAGCAGCTCTGGCTCCGACAGCGAGAGCGAAAGCAGCACAACGGACAGCGAGGCCAACGAGCGGCCCAGGACCGCCTCTCCTGAGGTATTCATCCAACTCTAGCGTTATAATAATCTGCGTCGCTAGAATCTATTGGCTGCAAATAAATCGTTAGAATATTTAGGTGTGTCTCAGCTGATTTATCTATTGTTGAATTCAGAAAAAAGAACTCATAGATTTAAAAACACTGAATAATTTGAAGGTGCTTGTTTTCATTTAGATAAATATGGCTTATAGTAAAGAAAAAGTAAAATTTCTGTTTTTTGTGAAACTAAGAAATGACAAATAGTTACAGAAAAAGTTTATGAAAACCCTGTTTATTATCTCCACAACCATGAGGTGACATTCAGCTGCAATCAGACACAAAGCTTTGGTGATATGGACCCAATTATGTCAAATGCTTTTTCCTAAAGAATAATAAAAATTAAAAAATTATGCTTAAAGCTATGAAGTTGGTGACTAATGTAAGATTTTTTTGCTTGAATCATTTTGCTGCACACAGTCAGAGCTCAACCAACATTATTTTTTATCTAAACATAATTAAATAGGCTTGAAACATAAAACACAACTAACCAGGACTGCTGGCTAAAAGTTGATCACAAATCACAGTTTTACATGAAAGCCTGTTTTTTTTTTTTTTTTTTTAAATCAATAATTACCCCCTCCTTTCACAATGTTGATGAGTCAGGAAAAGGCCAAAGCAAAAGATGCAGGCTATTTATCTAGCTTACCCACGGAAAGTTAATTGGAAGGAAAACATTTTGAACTAAACTTCTAAATGTTCAATATTATCATAAATGTGGAATGCCAATTGTTTTCTCTTCCTTTCAGTTTAATCTTTGTAACATTATAATATTCAGCTTTCTGAGTACCTTTCTTGACTCTTTGTTCTTCTTTGCCTGCTTCAGCCTGAACAGCCTGTGATCAACAAGTGGCAGCTGGACAACTGGTTCAAAGCGAAATGTGAGAAAGAAGGCCGAGATTACAGCTCCAAGGACTCTGCACCGCCCCTACCTAGCAGGGAAAAGGGTGCCGAGGGCGGCCGTGGCCGACAGAAGTCCCCCGCCCAGAGCGAAGGGGGCGCAAATCCTCGAATAAGATTCGGTAAAAAGCAGCCTAAAAAGACGGAGAAGCCTCCAGTGGTGGAAGAGCCCAGGGGTGGCCTTAAGGTGGAGACAGAACCAGCTCCAGAGATACCTCCCCCCCGGCCCATTGCTGGCACTAAAGGCTCGCGCAAACCTACCATCAAAAAAGAACCCAAGCCCTCTCCCAGGGCATCATTACCCTCCGTCACCACCACTACTGACAAACGCAAGACGAAGGCGCCCACCAAGACCCCTCAGTCGCGTGAACTTCTCTCTACAGACTCTTCTTCCTCAGATTCTGAAGGAAACGACAGCATCCCATCCTCTTCACAGACTCCCAAATATACAGAGAGCATCAGAACTCCGGTTTGCGTTTTCTCTCCTGTGTTGTCTCCACTCAGTGACCTTGAGGATCGCTACCCCACAAGACAACCTCAGCAGCAGGTTTTGGTCGTCAAAATCGGTTAGTCCCAACTTCTTGTACGTCTCAGAATAACATAAAAGAATTCCTCTGTTTGGTGTCCTTGTTGCATGTTTCATAAAGGAGCTTTATTTATTTTACAAAATGGACTCTTCCCTTTCCTTCCTATTTCCTATAGATCTAAGCCTGCTGTCGAGGATCCCGGGACGACCCTACAAGGAGCCTGCAGAAATTAAAGTGGAGAGAGAAGACTCCCAAGACCGAGAAAGCATCAAGGACTTCCCCAAGCAGAGCAAGTCAAAGAGGAAACACAAGGTAGGTTCTTGTTTTTTATCATTTTTTTTAAGCCACAATATGTTTTATTTTTCTGAAAACATTTAATTTCAAATAAAAAGCTAATCTTCACAAATGTTGCAAAGCCTCTTTAAGAAGAGAAATCCTGTTGGAAGTTTTCCCTTCCTGCAGGACAGCGAATCTAAACAAGAAAAAGTCTTCAAGAATCAAAGAGGGTTGAGGCTTTTTTAAGTCCTACCAAGATTCACTCAGTACCAGTCACTCTTAATTGGACTTTATTATTATTAGCTTTTGGTTTCAGCTATTTGATTAAGCTTTTTTTTTACACATGCATACCATATTTACTGCAAAAAAAGTTTGTTTTTTTATGTTCTTTGTTATATTAGAGTTTCCGTAAATGTTTATCCAAAATTGATGATCCGATATCATCAGAATTTTGAATAACAAAAAGAATAGCACTGGCTGGTAAAAGTGTAGTATCCAAGCATATGTGAAGTATTGTGGAGGGAAAATACCTACAGCCTTTAGAGGAAGAGAAATATGATCATACAGAGCCCCTGACAAAGACGGATGAGATATTAATACTTTAATTGGACAGGCTTAACAGTGGACCAAAATATCCCAATCTTTAAAAAAAACAAAAAACTGCATAAACTGTTCATCTTTTGTTTAGCATAGAGAGCATAAGGTGAGCCTTTCATCATCACTTTTTAATCTTGTTTTTTTGCCAAAGTTTTCCTGTTAGTAGCAGTGTTTCCATCCAACTGAAATGCGAATTATAAGCAAAAAAAAAAAAATGAAATGCTAATTTGTGGTGTTTCCATTTGGTTTAAATTGAATCATCCTAGCACCGTAAAGTGTAATGCATTATTTTGTACAGTACATCGTCACGCATTATTGTATTAAACAGGAAGTAGAGGCGGCCATCTAGTATGGAGGACTGACTCTGCCATATATAAAAATAAATACAGAAATAAATAAATGCTCAATAAATAAATAATCATACAATTAATTGCCACCAAAAATACAATAAACAAATAAATGTAAGTAGAAATTAAATTATACAGTGAGACATAAATGTATATAACTCTTTTAATTAGCTTCTTTATTTATTTGCCTTTGTAATATTTACCTTATTTATTTTTTTGTCCTTTATAATGTTCAACTTTATTTTTTTTATTACTTATATTTTTAAGTCTATATTTATGTGCATGTTATAATATTTTTGTCTGTTTTATTCTTCCTTTGTATTTTTTTACCCTAGTTATTTCTTCACCGCTATTTATTTCTGTCTGCCCTTTTTACATTTCTGTATGCATTTCTACCTCAGTATGCAAATGAGGAGGGGGTGTGTCCTAGAGAGTCACCTTATTTATTGAGCATTTATTTATTTATGTATTTATTTTTATATGTGGCAGAGTCAGTCTTCCTTAATCTAGCAATGAGCACAGATTAGTAATGAAGGAAAGTTTTAATAAATGGGTTATCGAGCAAGTTATGTTAGCATGTCAGCTGGTTATGGCGATGTTTTTTCCCGCCATGTTGACTCGCGTAAAAGGAGGCCAACAGCAGAAACAGCTGGTCAGTCATGTGAGGGAAAAGTTTGCCACCTGAGGGCTGATTCGCAAAGTGTTTCCATCTCCGGTTTTGAACATTTCCACTTTTTTTTCGAAAAAGCTAAAAAAAAACACCTCAAATAAGTGGGGAAAAAAAAGTTTTTGTGAATTTGAGTTCTTATGAATTTTACCGTTTCTATCAAGCTTTTCTAATTAAACATGAGAAAATAACTTCTAAAAGAGAGTTTATCTTTTACTTTTGCAAAAAGTGCATTGTGTAACATGTAATAGAGCTTTAAAAACATTGGCACAATAAGAAATCAAAGTGCTCTGAGTTGCTGAACGTCGTTCTTCTTTTTAGACTGACGAGGAAGGCACCAAGCCAGAGAGTAAGCGATTCAAGCCAGACGATAAAACTCAGTCTCCCCATAAAACCAGCAATAAAGAGTAAGTATTCTCTTTTTTTTTTTTTTTCTAATAATGATTCACTCCACTCTGACCCTCTTGTTACAATATCTCAGCCTCATTTTGTATCAGAAAAGCTTTCCACATGCTATGACTATTCAGAAAATGAACCTTTAACCTTGGGCTTAAATGTAAAAGTTACACTGAATCAGATGATTTGTTGGGCTTTGTTATCCTCTGCTTTATAGCCTGGTGTTGGAGCAAAGTTTTGAATCACCTGTTAGTTTAACTTTTAATTTCTTTTGATCTCCATATATGAATGCATTCATATTAAGAGCTTTACAGCTGCATAATACAGCTTTTAATCCAGATTTCTATTCCACCAGGTCGAAGAGACCCTTGGAGAAGAAAGAGGAGCCCGTACCGTCTCCTTCTATAGCCGGCCCTCAGCGGACGCCCAAGTCCGACCATCCGAGTCGAAAAGGGACTGCCAACCACTCATCCACATCGCTGTCAAGCAGCAGCGCTAGTAAGAAAGCAGGGAGCCACAGCAGCAAGGGCAGCTCCACCTCCAAACACAGGAAAGGGGAGGACAAGGGACGCAGCACACGCGAGGGCAAGGTTGATGTGAGTCATCTTCTACCAGTCTTGTTCTTCCATCATATAAAACGCTTTTTTCCCCCCCTTCCCTTGTAGTTATGTGTGTCGTTGTTTCCAGTCTCTGCAGGAGAAAAATTCAACTAACCAGCTGGCTGTCCCTCCTCTTTCCACTGATGGCTCACGGTCTCAGAGATCCAAGATGGTGTTTGAAGACAGGTACAGATGAGCTCTGCCCTGTTTCCACAGCTCCCAGTGAGACTCTAAGAATGTGTTGAATGAATAAGGCAGATGAAACACCAGGAAACAGTTTAAAGACGCTTTAATGTCTGAAAAATTATGGATTGATGGCTCTCTGTGTCCCTTTTTAGTCTGTTTAGGGAAAAGATTGGATAACCAGTGTAGATGATGTCATTACAATAACTGTTTAGATTTTTTGTGATTTACTGTATGTAAGAAAAAGGGTTTTATGTGCTCATGTTTGTGTTTCAGGGTTCATTCAGCCGATCACTACTTACAAGAGGCTAAGAAACTCAAGCACAATGCAGATGCACTGGTGAGTAGAAGGGTCACTGCTATAATTCATGACTTTTTCTTTTCTTTTTATCATAAAAATGCTGCAAGTGCTGATAGTCTGTCCAAAAAAATTTGAAACCAGCTTAAATCTTTGAGTGTTTGACCAGTTTCCCCAGACGGTCAGAAACTTTAACTATTTTTGTTTGCCTGTTTTGGAATGAAGTTTCTTTTCCACCTCTATGTTTGGTAAAAAAAAAACAAGAAAAAGGCTTTTTTACGTTTTCTTGTTTTTTTTCAACAAGGGTTAGTAAGTGATGGTTAACTGAAGTACACAACTAAATGTGTCTAATTATCTAAAACTTATAGGAAAGGATGATTTCTGTACTCACCATAAAATTTTACTTGCTTAGAAAAGACATGTTTATATTATTTATTAAAGAGAAAAACATCAACATGTTTGAAACATAACTAAACAAAAGATTAGTAGGAAAACGTAACGCCTGATATAAACAGATAACAAAAGATTCATCTCTCTCATCTATATCAATCCTTGATGGTGAAATTTCTCCACTGTGAGATCAATAAAGGCAACCCATCAATGAAACTTAGAAAAATACCTCTTTCTCAGTGCTTACGTAGTTTTTTTGTTTTTATTGGAAGATGAATGATTTTAACCTGATTTAATCCAAGAGTGTAGAACAGAAAACCGAAGGGAAAACAAAGGAAGCTCAGCGTTCCAAAAAGATGGCGTAATGTTGGTCCAGCACAGGCAGTTTTTAACAAGTTTTGTTTCAATGGGGTTGGTTTCTACATATGGATTGTCCAATTCTGAAAAAAAAAAAAAAAAATGTCATCTTTAAGGAGTACCAGTGGTGCAAACAGGTTTCTGTTTGCATCAGATCTGTCTCCTCCCGCAGGCTCCCTGAATCCGCTTGTTGATAAGAAGGGGACAGCCGTAGTGTAAACACAGATCGGCCTCTTAACGTTGTGTTAAATGCAAACAAATAATTAACAAAAGGATGGTCTGCAAAGTGTGACCCGTCCTCATGTATGGGTGAGGCTTGACTTTTTTCACAAAGAAAGGTTTTCTCCAAAACGAGCCTCAACTTTCTTTCTTAGAATTAACAGTATCCTTATTGCAGCAGCCTTTAGCCACTCCAGTATTTACATTATTGGAGTCTCAAAGGAATATAAGGCAGCAATATTTATTTGGATATTATTTTTTACATTGGAGAGGTAAATGTTCTCCATATGTATGGTTTTAGTTGCTGGGATGCTAAAGCTTGACGACAATGGTAGAAAATATTAATGAAGGATGAAGAAATATTTGTCATCACAGTATTGTGCAAAAATATTCTTCCTGATATTCTGCATCCCTCATTTAAAATAGAAATCAAGTTTGTTTAATGTGGATTTTTGTTTAAAGTTTTTACTGCCACAGAAGTTAGAAATTCACCAAACTTTTTTCAATTTTGTAGCTCTTTGTCTTGGCATTGGAGCCAAACGTCTAGGATAGAAATATTAAATAAATAAACCCCCTCTCCCCCGTTTCTTTTTCAGACCAACCGTTTTGAAAAGGCAGTGTACTACCTTGATGCTGTGGTCTCATTCATCGAGTGCGGTAACGCTCTGGAGAAAAGCGCCCAGGAAGCCAAATCCCCCTTCCCGATGTACGCGGAAACAGTGGAGCTCATCAGGTTAGTAAAAACAAGACCTTCAGTGAATTATGTTTTAGGATCGGAATATTAACATAAAGCCTGTTGTTCTCCGGCTGCTAAGTTGATCTTGTTACAACCCTTTTATCTTAGCAATAACACCTGGTATTAAACCATAAATCTCTTACAACTGTTTCCTACCTATGTTTTTAGATACACTATGAAGTTAAAAAGCTACATGGCCCCAGATGCCACTTCAGCAGACAAGAGGCTAGCCGTGCTTTGGTAAGTACATTTAATGTCTTCATAATAAGGCTTCATTTCACCTGGTAGAAGTGTCCTTAACTACTAAAGGTACTTTAGGGGTTCTAGTGTCTAAAACTCTGTTCAAACATGTCGGTTCCAAATAACCACTCGCTCTGCTTTGGGTTCTAAAAGTAGATCCTCTTGTTTTTCTCTCCAGCCTCAAATGCCAGTCTCTTCTCTATCTGCGGTTGTTCAAGCTGAGGAAAGACAGCGCTCTGAAATACTCTAAAACCCTCACAGAGCATTTGAAGGTATTCTAGCTGTTCTATGTGCTCACATTTACTTTAAAAACCATTAAGATTCCATTCCTGATGTTTTTTTTCTGTAGATGCGTGTCTTGCTTCATACATAATGTTCTGTCTCTTGTTTCCTTTAACAGAACTCTCTGAGTAACACCCAGGCTCCCTCTCCTGGAATGGGAAAGTAAGTCAACGCTTTGTCCTGTTTGGAGATTTAATCTGATTAAGACACGTTTGCTCCTGCATGTTGTGTAGATTTTCCAGATTCCATGTTTGGAAAGATTGTGAGCATCTTTTCTAAATGTTAAAATGTGGATATTTAGTTTCATATCTTTTCATTTCTTACTGTGAGTGATAATTTTCATTTTCTGCAAAAAGCATTCACAAACTCAAGTGTTCACCTCTCTTAAAGGTTTTCACAAATTGTCACTCAAACCACATCTTTGCTTTTTTCATGAAAAGCATGAACACATTGTCTTTGAATTTAAAGAATGTGAAACTTAAAACAAAAAAAAATTGAATAAATCCATTTACAACATCTGGTGAACTCATTTTAATTTTTTCTGTTGCAGTAAAGCGGCAGGTATGCCCTCTCCAGTGTCGCCGAAACTCTCCCCAGGCCCAGCAGGGAGCTACTCGTCAGTCAGCAGCAACAGCAGTGCCAGCTCCTCTGTGACCATACCTCAGCGTATCCACCAGATGGCTGCCAGCTACGTCCAGGTCACCTCCAACTTCCTGTACGCCACAGAGATCTGGGATCAGGCGGAGCAAGTTGCCAAGGAGCAGAAAGGTATTTGCTTAAGATAACTTTGATTGTCGACCTTTGTCATTCATGTTATTTTAGACTGAACTTTTAGATCAATTTCAGTGACTAATGGCTTGTTCAATTCTTGCTTTTATCTTTTTAATAAAAAGTCATTGCTGATTATTAATGCAGACAGATTTTTATTAGACATGAATATTGAAGATCAAATTCTTAAAAAAATATTGAACTTCAGTAAAGGCTGAAAATGAAGAAACTTGTATTCCAAGACATATTGAAGCTATTATTAAATGACCAAAATCCAATCTTTAGTATTTTAATTAAAATGTATGATAAACTATCCCTAATTGTAGAATAAATGTAAAGTGGGAAGAAAAGGTGTTTCAAATTGTTTTGTAAATATAAATCCTTAATGTCGAATTTTGATATTTATTCCGCTCCAGCCAATTCCTATAACAAATTTCCTAATTAACAAATAATCCAACTCTCTCTGATTTAATTTTTTATATAAATACAGCTGTTCTGTGACGGTGTCAGATGTTCGTTAGAGAACATGCCCACAATGATGCATGGTGGTGGCAGCATCATGCTGTGGGGATTCGTTTGTTCAACAGCGGACAGGATAAGCAGATCAGGGCTAATTGGAAGTTAAGTGGATCTTAATGCCTGGAATTTAGAAGACCACAGGTTTCACTTCCTGCAGGACAGTGACTCTAAGCACGAAGGAGTCGTTTTGATCAAACCATATCGTATTACGTCATTAGAGTGGATGAAGTCCTGAATTTCTGTCACAACTATTGCCCAACTAATATCGTTCTTTCCGTTTTATCTAACTGAACTTGCACAATTTTTCAAAACGAAGGAGAAAACGATTCCAGGAAGTCTCGGCTGTTGAATTTCGCCTGTTGATCACTTAGATAAATTCAACAGCATAATTGTGATAGCAGGGCTTTTAACTTTAGGATCTTCCTGTTTTATCCCCTGTTTAATTTTCTTGTTTTTGTTTTACCATTCCAGAGTTTTTCTCTGAGCTGGACAAGGTGATGGGACCTCTGATCTTCAACACCAGCAGCATGACGGAGCTGGTGCGTTACACTCGGCAGGGTCTCCACTGGCTGCGACTGGACGCTAACCTTAGCCACTAGCCAAGACTTGTTTGCTGCAAGCTGCTCCCTCAAACACACATAAACACTCACACCTCAGCTTTTAAGATTCCGAAGCCTGTTCTCAAAGACGCGTCACACGAATCATGCCGTACTTAGACACAGACACCAACACAGCCCACCTACGGTCCTCCATGTAATCTCACACGCGGTTCACCTCTGAGACATGATTCCAACACTGTGTTCATTTCTCTGCACCAGCTTGCCAAAAATACAAAGTGAACAATTTGGAACATCTTGCAGCTTCAACGGCACTGCATCCAAACTCCTAAGAGCTTATCGCCTCGCTTGACATTTCAGCTTTCCAAGGAGATTCTTCAAGGCCCTGTTTTTATCTCTTCTGCATAAAAGCGCTGTGGGGGTTATTTCTTATGAGTACACTAAACCTGGGATTATTTTTTTGGCTACTTTGACTTTTAACTTTTTTTTTTTTTTAACCTAATTTCACCAAAGTACCTCCTAAAAACACCAAAGGTGCTTTAAAATGACGGTTTCTCTTTATCATTTTTGTGCCTTTTTAAATGAGCTACGGGAAAACTAACTAATAAGTTCAGAATATTTTTGGTTCTAATTGTTTGCTCACTTGTTGGCATTTAGCTCTTTTTTTTTTTTTACATGTTAATTATCCCTTGTTTTTAAAAACAAATTTAAAAATAAAACCGATAGTAAAAGCAAGATCTCTGCTCCATGGAGGGGAGTCTAGGAAAGGTTCTGACAGATTCTAAGAATAATCAAATTAATTTAATTTTAAACCATTTTATTTCAAAGCTTTTTGTTTTTAGAATAACAGATTTCAAGTCAAGCAAATGAAATATGTCAGAAATGTTATCAGAATGCAGAAGAGGGTTCATTTAAATTTATTTTAACAGGAAAATTTTTTTACCATTTTTAAATCTCTGCTCCTGAAGAGACGTTTATCACAGCATTGTTCAGAAACCTTCTAAAAAGAGTCGCTCCCACAAAGTATTATTCCCTTTTTTTTCCAATTCCATGGCTAATTGTAGTTTTCTAAGGAACAGCAGGGATTCTTATAAGTATTGCAGATTGTGTCCACACATACAATGCAAATGCAGTTATTTATTTTATAGTTCAAACAAACCAAGATTTTTCTGATTCATTAGGACTAAAACAAATTAACTATAAAAATGAGGATGTTTTTTTTCTGATAGTGGGGAGAAAAAAAACTATTCATTGAGATTAGCAGTGTTGTATTTATGTGTTTAAAGATTTTGTATATCTGATAAGAAATATAATGACCACTATAGATTCTATTTATATGCCAAGCTGATGACTAGTCTTAAAAAGCTAGCGCAAAATGCAAGATTCAGTAGGGGTTTAGTAGAGAAATATGTGTTTGTATTGTTGTTGTGCTTAAACAATGACATTTTAAAAATCAAATCATGCTTTTCTTTAAAAAATATACAGCAGACGGAGAGTAAACATAGATGTTTGCTTACCAGATATGCTAATAATATAACTAGAGATGCACCGATCCAGTCGATTCCTGTTTTCTATTATATCTTAACAGCATATTCCGGTTTTGTTTTGTTTTATATTCTTCTTAAGAGCAGAAAAATAAAAAAAAATTTTTTTGCAGATTCTTTGACTTCAGTAGTATTTAGAAATCCAGTCATCAAACCACTGATCCTAAACATGTATCTTTTTAATGTTGAATAAAAAAAACAAAACATGAGGGTTTAACGCTAAATGCACTGATGGGCATTTTCAGATTAGCGTTTCTACAAAAATAAATTAGGCTTTTCTCTATTGGAGCTGCAGTTTGATCACTGACTGATCGATTGGTGCATCTATAGTTAGAATGATCCTCTGTGATCAGATCAGCCATTGCCACTCATTTCTATTTTTTCTCCTAAGAAAACATGCTGGAAAACCCAGGCTTGGGCCAAATAGTGCTTCTGCTAATATTATTGTTTATTATAAGATAAGTGCCAGACAGTTCCGGATATGTATTTAACATTACTTTTACTATCATCTCTTCATTAAAAGCTACGTTGTGCTCACCGTTTGGCCCAGCTTGAAACATTTCTCCTTTTTTTTTTTT